>NC_079205.1:36983544-37283544 GCF_026745355.1 Beta vulgaris subsp. vulgaris
AAATCACAGGATGCTCAAATATAACAAGTTTTTCTCTCACGAACAAAACAACCTAATATGCTTAGAATGAGAGTAGTTTCTGATCTATGTGGTATTAGGGTTTATGCTAGGTTTGAATCCTTGAGAGAGAATACTTTTGCTGAGAGAATACTCAAAAATTATCGTGCAAAAGCTTAAGGTTTGAGAATGCGCAGAACTTCATAAATAAGCCTTTGGTAAGTTAGTGTTACATGATATTATGAGAGTATACTTTCCTCGGAAGTATGGAAATTATTTCAAGGAAAATATACTCAGTATAATATCATATAACACACTTACCATACTTAAGAAATCTTGCTCACATAACAAACCATGCATCCGTGTATTTTGAAAATTAATTTTACGCGGAAAGAAACTTTCCTAAAATACGAATGCATGAAGTAAATCTTAGAGGACTGGTTCAGATCTGTTCCCAGATTGTTCCAATCAACCAAGTTTTACTTGTAGTTGTGTATAACAAGTATCCAAAGTTTCTTGTCATCCACAACTACCTCATCTCTCTAGTTTTAAACCTTTATAGTGCATTAAAACCTTTATACCACTTACTTGCATCTAAGACCTAAAAGCTACAACTTGATCTTGGTCTTCATGCAATTCTTCAAGACTTGGCTTCACTAGCTTCGTCTTTCTATCCATTGAACTCGTACTTTGGCACCTACACATGTAAACAGAAACATGCATGCAATATTTAAGTTCAATGTGGTTTGTCATCATTCAAAACTCAAAATAGGGAACATAACAAATTCCCCCTTTTTGATGATGACAAACCCTGAAGTTCCCCCTGCAAATAATATCATTAGTTTTGGGAACTTTTTCAAACAAATTGAATTCTTAAGATAAGAACTCAAAGCACTGGTCTCGTACTGTTCCTGCAGATTAAGCATCATTTACAAGTACACCAGTTCACAACTAACTGACAGAGTTTAAGAAAGAGTTTCTAAGTACCATAGGCAAATACTGATTAGACTAGAGCTCTTAGACTTAAACATGCATCCGCAAGAAGAACATCAGTAGTGTTCAGACTTATTTCTAAGTCATTAGGGTGAAAAGAAGTAAAGTGCTTTGAATACACCTAATTCCAAACCACTTCTGGTCTGTCACCACTAACAAGGCACTCAGCCTTGTTCTAGTTGCTGCAACACACACAAGTTATAGCACCAGATCTACTTCCCCCTAAGATTAGGTGGAAAAGATCACAGAACTTCACACCTGCTTCCCCCTTTTGGCATCATCAAAATAAATCAAGGGTACAATCAAAGGAACATAAAATAAGCAGTAGATAACTACAAGTCAAGCCAAATAGGCAGCTCAACAGCATTCTAGGGATGCTGATGCTACCAAAGTTCCTGCAGAGTACCAAAAGCCACTTGTCCTAATTAAGAGTTATTACAGACCAGTAGTAGACCAAATTACAGAAGATCAATTGTTTTTGTAATTTGGGAAAGGGGGTAACCAGATAGAAAGTTTAAGGAAAGAGGGGTTAGCAGCAAAAGATAATAAGAAGAAAAGAAAATAAATCAATCAGCTCCAGAGTCATTTTCAGTCCCATCATCTTCTTCCTCCTCAAGGTTCTCGGAAGCATCTTCTTCTTGTGCTTCCTCCTCCTCTTCTTCTTGCTCTTCCTCCTCCTCTTCTGCCTCCTCCTCTTCATCATCTTCATCACCGAGCATGGATGACTCATCCTTTTCCTCAGAATCCTCTCTTCCCTGAATACCAGCCTTGTCAAGGCGAACCTCAACTCTCTTGTAGGATTCCTGAAGAGCAGTGCAAAGCTGAGTGACACTATTCAGCATATTCTGCATCATCTGATTCTGGTCACTCAACTGCTTCACCAAGGCATAAGTAGCATGAACTGATTCCGCACTGGTCCTCGCACCAATAACATCATCCTTTGCTGCACTTTTCATTTTCAGAACACCTCCTGCATATGACATGCCCTTCTGACCTATAATCTGATTCGTAAGGTGAGACATGGTGCCATAGTCTCCCACCATACGAATTTTCCAATGAGTGAACACTAAGGTCAGCCATCCTCCATAGGGCAGTGCATGCTTGGCCTTTTCCACACAGCAGATCATGTGACCCAAGATCATAGCAGGGAGATTGACGGGAATATGTTCCATGAGACAGTAAATAAGAACACTGTCCATCAACCTAACACTCATGCCCCTGGGCTCTGGGAAACACAATCTTTGAGGCTATGGTATAAAAGATCCTCATGATGGGCTCCTTTAGATGGCCAATGAGGTACCCCTGCTTAGGGTCAGGAGGACCAGTGAACAACCTGGTCTGGATCTGTTCTGCTGTGAGGCCTCTAACAGTGGGCCAGTTCTCCCTGGAGTACTCAGCCAGTCCCTTGTGGGGGACTTTGAGAATGTCAGCCAAACTCTTCTCAGACAAATTAATGGGAGTGCCCTTGACAAAAGCAAAGTAGGACCCATCGTCCTTAGTATGCAGGTGTTCATAAAATTCCTCAACCAAAGGCATAAACACATTAAGTTCTTTGGCAAATAACACAGACCATTTCTGAAAATCTAGGGCTTCCCTAACCTCATGCAAGAATTTTTATTAACCCAACTCTTTGCAACAAAAACCCAACCAGTATAGACCTATCCCTCAAATCATATAAAGGCGCAGGGGTAATGGACTTACTTTTCTTGGGTTTAGAACCCTCAGCAGCAGCAGTAGCAGACACCTTCCTCTTTTTGTCATCAGCAGGGAACTGGTCTGGTTCTGGTTCCTGCTCCATGATCTCTTTGCCTTTAGAAGATTCAGCACTCTTCTTGGCAACCGTCTTGATCTTAGGACCCTTGCTAGCACCAGCCTTAACCCCTGCCTTCTTAGAAACTTCCCCCTCAACATCAGCATCGGCCTTCTTTTTAAATTTCTCCACTGGTTTGGGTGAAATTGTAGGGGTAGAGATTTGGGACTTGGTGGTTTTGACTGGTGGTTTGGAGGGAATGGGTTTGGTAACCGTGTTCTCAACAGACTTAACCGCTTTTGATGGCGGTTTCTTGGCGGCAACCTTCTTTGCCTTTTCAACTACAACAGCCTCCTTCTCAACTTCTTCTTCCTCCAACTCCTGATTTTCCGGTTCTGACTCACCAACTGGCTCCGACTCCTTTTCAGATTCTGACTCCTCTATCTTCTCCGACTCCTCTGGCTTAGAATCCTCAATCGGTTTTGGAGAGAGAGCCTTTGATTTTGGTGTGACAGGCTTTTTGGGAGTGGTGGTTTTTGTAATTTTGGCGGTAGCAGGTTTGGTGGGTTTGGCAGTTGATGTGGAAGTAACTGCTTTTGTGGTGGTTTTTGGTTTGGTTAATTTTGTAGTGATGGATTTTGCAGTGGCTGGCTTCTTTGAAGACCTCCTTAATTTCAAGAGATTCTTCAACCTCCTTTTCGACCAACCTTGAACTCCTTCTTTTTGACATGATGAGACTGAATTTACTCTGTTGTGAGCACTTGAGAACAAGAAAAGAAAACTTGAACAATTTGTGTTTCAAGATTTCGAGAAAGAAAAGAGTAGAGGAAAGTAGGGTTTGATCGAAAGAAAGAACGCAACTAAAGAAAACAAAATCAAGAAAATCTGTGATCAAAGATAATGAGAGAGAAATAAGGAAAGTATGATCATATGCAAGAATATATATAAGAAGGTAAGACAGAAGAAAAAATCAAACGGATATATCCGTTCATCGCAAACTGCAGTTGCCTTAATTACAACCGTCACTTCATTTATTTTCCTAATTTGAAATTTGAAAAATAAACCAACTATTCAGAGAGTAACCGCCTCAAGAATCTGGTTCCCAAGTGGTCTGCAACTGGTCTGTGCCAACTTACCCTTTTAAGACTTATGCTTAAGTACCCAAGTACTAAGATGATCAGTTTAGCATCGCATAACAACTTTGTAAGCCCTAAAAGGCAAAAAAAATGTACAGCAGAAGTATATACACAAATGACATCATTTGACAAGCCAAAGGGAGAAGTCAAGACCTAAGAGCTCATTGTCTAATCTTAATCATACCCAACAAGGTACGAAGCTTGATGAACACTTCTCTGCTCAAAGGTTTTGTAAATATGTCAGCCAATTGATCTTCTGAACTGCAAAACTCCAACTCAACATTACCTTTTTCAACATTGTCCCAAAATGATGCCTTATCTCAATATGCTTGGTTTTAGAATGCTGGACAGGGTTTTTCGAAATATTGATTGCACTTGTGTTATCACATAAAATCGTAACACTTCCGAAACAGACCCCAAAATCTTTTAGTTGTGACTTTATCCACAGAGTTGAGCACATCACATACACAAATAGATACGCAAGCAAGTACTCAACCAACTGTGGATAATGCTACAGAATTTTGTTTCTTAGATCCCCATGAAATGAGACAAGAACCAAGAAGTGGGCCATTCCAGAAGTACTTTTCCTGTCCACAATAAAACCAGCAAAGTCAGCATCTGTGTATCCAATGAGGCTCATGCTGCTGCCCTTTGGATACCACAAACACAAATCATCATGCCATTGAGATATCTAAGAATCCTTTTAACAGCCTTTAGGTGAGATTCTTTAGGGTTGCTTTGAAATCTCGCACACAACCCTACTGAAAACACTATATCTGGCCTACTGGCTGTTAAGTAAAGCAATGAGCCAATCATACCTCTGTATAGCGTGCCCTCAACATCCTTTCCCTTCTCATCAAGGCTCAATTTTGTAGAAGTTGGAATAGGTGTTTCATAGGACTTGCTATCTTGCAGACCATACCTCTTCAGCAGCTCCTTGAGGTATTTCTGTTGATGGATCATGATTCCATCTTTGTTTGCTTGATTTGAAGACCAAGGAAGAATCCAAGCTCTCCCATCATACTCATCTCAAATTCGCTCTTCATCAAATCTGCAAACTCTTTACACAAATCAGGATTAGTAGCTCCAAACAAAATATCATCAACATATATTTGGACCACTAACAGATCAGACCCCTTTCTTTCAAGAATAGTGTCTTGTCAACTGATCCTCTCTTATAACCATTTTCTAAAAGAAAACTGGAAAGTCTCTCATACCAAGCTCTGGGAGCTTGTTTGAGACCATAGAGAGCTTTATCGAGTTTAAAAACATGATTTGGCAAATCACTATCTCAAATCCAGGGGGCTGCTTTACATAAACATCTTCTTTCAAATAGCCATTAAGAAAGGCTGTCTTAACGTCCATTTGAAAGAGTTTAAAATTCATTTGAGCAGCAAATGCAATTAATATCCTGATAGCTTCAAGCCTGGCTACTGGAGCAAAGGTTTCATCATAATCAATTCCTTCCTGTTGATTAAACCCTTGAACCACTAGCCTAGCTTTGTTTCTGACTATAATTCCTGAATCGTCCAATTTGTTCCTGAACACCCATTTAGTTCCAATAACAGACATTTCTCCGTCCTGGGTTCAAGATGCCATACTTGATTTCTCTCAAACTGATTGAGTTCATCTTGCATGGCTAAACCCAATCTGGATCCGTTAAAGCAACCTTATAGTCAGTAGGTTCAACACTTGATAAGAAGGAATAGAATGCACAAAAGTTTTGCAAAGTAGAATTCCTTGTCTGCACCCCCTTGTTAATGCACTAATGATTAGATCAGTGGGGTGAGAGGACTTGTACTTAAAAGATTTGTTTATATCAATTTTCATTTGTGCCTTCTAATGTTGAACCTGTTCCTGTACTGGTTCCCCCTGTCTCATTTTGTTTTGAGCAGGTGAACCAGTTTCCATAGTGGTCTCATTGCATCATCTTCATGTGGATGAGCATCTGAGTCACTATCTCCTTCCCTTACCTCTTGAGCTACCTGATTCTGTGCTGGACCAGACTCTTCCTCTCTATGAGAGTTGTGTGTGAGCCTGGTTCGCACCTCTTCATCCTTAGCCCTGTAAAGTTCAGCATACCAATTTCGAACTCATCAACATCTTCAACCTGCACATGCTTGCTGAACATGTTAGTCTCATCAAACAAGACATGGATACTTTCTTCAACACACAAGGTTCTTTTATTGAAAACTTTGTATGCCTTGCTGTGTGAAGAGTATCCAACGAAAACAGCCTCATCACTCCTAGGGTCAAACTTGTCCAAACTTGATTTACCATTGTTGTGTACAAAACATTTGCACCCAAAAATCGTAAATGTGCAATGTTTGGTTTTCTTCCCCTAAGGAGCTCATAAGGTGTTTTCTTAGTAAAGGTCTCAACATTACCCTATTCAAAATATAACACGCAGTACTCACAGCCTCAGCCCAGAAGTTTTGAGGAAGACCACTCTCTAGAAGCATTGTTCTTGCCATTTCTTCTAGAGTGCGTTTTTCCTTTCAACCACTCCATTTTGTTGTGGAGTTCTAGGAGCTGAAAAATTGTGAGATACACCATGATCATTACAGTAGGTTACGAAGCTGACATTGTCAAATTCAGAACCATGATCAGACCGGATAGAGACCAGTTGATGACTAATCTTGTTTTGGAGATGTTTTACCAGAATTTCAAATTCTTCAAAAGTTTCATTTTTAAACTTCAAAAAGATTGTCCAAGTGAAACGAGAATAATCATCAACTAACACAAACACATAACTATGACCATTTCGACTTTGCACACGCATGGGCCCACACAAGTCCATGTGTACAAGTTCGAAAGGTCTAGTTGTGCTTACAAACTTCTTTGGCTGAAAAGAGGACTTGACATGTTTACATTTAGCACATTCATGACAAATATGATCTGCAGCAAACTTGATGTTGGTAAACCTGTCACCAAGTCTTGAGATCTCAGTTTATTTATAAAGAAAAACTCACATGTCCAAGTCTCTTATGCCACAGCCAATGATCATCCTTTATAACACTAAGACAAGTGGCACTGGTCTTTGGAATCTGACTTAAAAATGTTATGTAAACATTGTTATGTCGAAATCCCTTGCAGACCAGTTCCCTTGTTTCAGTGTTGACTATATGACAAAGATTGGTTTCAAATTCAACATGGTTTCCTTTGTCACATAGTTGAGAAATGCTCAAGAGGTTATGTTTCAAACCTTCTACATAGTAAACATCATTAATCGCTTGAGAAAGTGTCTTACCAACTTTACCTATACCTTTAATCAAACCTTTGCTATTGTCTCCAAAGGTGACACTTCCTCCTTCATAGGCTACGAGTGAGAGAAATTGACTTTTATCTCCTGACATGTGTCTCGAGCAACCACTGTCCAAATACCAGTATGGTTTTGCTCTCACTCTAACCTGCATAAACAAATCAAGGTTTAGTTTTAGGAACCCAGACTTTCTTGGGTTCCTTGTCCTTGGCAACTGGTTTGACTCTGTCCTTTCTAACCCAGATTTGTTTTACATTGGTCTTCTTAGTTTTATCATGTTTTCCATTGTTAGACCAATTGTGTGTGTGACCTTCTGAATGAACTTGTGAACATGAGACTGGTTTCTTTTATCATGTTTTTGCTTAGTCCAACAAGTATTAATAACATGACCATTCTTACCGCAGTAGGTACACACGTGCATTCCTTTGCAAACACGTACTTACCTCTCTTGAATTCAGAAATCCAAGTCTCATCTCTTCCCAACTTTGGTGGCTGTTGGGAACTGGTTCCAGAATACCCTAATCCAAACCTCTGAGGATTACCAGGTTGTAGGTCAGAATGTTTAAGTACTCTGAGCATCGAGCAGCCTGTTCATTGTCTCAAGCAATCACTCAAATCCTGTTCCTTGGTTTCAAGTTTCTTAAGTTGAGCTTCATTAAATTCTGCAGCAATGGCAAGATCCAACTTTGCCTATGAGCTCATCCTTAAGTTTTGAAACCAGTTCGGATCTGTTCAGAAGTGGTCGCAATGTTCTTGCCTTTTCTTAGTTCGTATAATTCGGATTGAAGATCACAGATCTTACCCTCATATTCCAAACATAAGTCTTCGACATTAACATAGGACCACTTTGCTAGCAGAAGAAGCTCTCAATCCACATACTCATTGAATAATTCTTCCACATCAATCAGATAATTATGAGCCATAATTAAATTAGAATGTTCTAAAGTAGAGCTTTTCTGTTTGAGTAACTCGAAATTTATACCTTCAACTTCAGCCTCCTTGAGTTTACTAAATCCTCTATCATGTTTTGATAAAAATCATTTTTGAAAAATCTGATTGAGGTTTAGCATCTCAAGCTCAATATTCTTCTGATCCAAACTTATTTCAAGCTCTGAAATTTTTTCTTTCAGTTCTGTACAAATAAGTTCAAGTTCAGCAGAACGGCTTCACTTAGGTCTAAGTTTCGAGTTACTTCTCTCAACTTCTTTTTGTTAGCTTTATAAGCAGCATTACCTTTAACATTTTGTTCATAGCAGAATCAATAAAATACAGTAACTCATCTCTATCACAATATCTCATTTGTTCTTGCATATTAGAAATAGTTACCTGTTCTCGTCGGAAGAGCTGCTTCCTGCCATGAGACACATGTGTCCTTTCTTTCCAACTGGTCTGCTTCTGGTCTATGTCTCCAATCAAGCAGTCACACACATTAGGGCTTCATCTTCCTCGCTTTCACCACCTGAATCAGAATCACCCCAGGCGGCTAGCATAGCCCTCTTAGTCATTTTCTTTTCTCTCTGTCCTCCTTTTCATTCTTCCATGCTGGACAATCCTTGATCATGTGTCCAGTTTCTCCACATTTAAAGCAACCAGTGCTGGAACTGGTCTTTTTCAAGTTGCCCTTGTTCTTCCAAGACTTCCCTTGAACTGCTTCTGAGACTCCTCTCAAACCTCTTAGCCATGAGACCAATATCATCAGATCTCATCATTTTCCTCACCCTTCAAAGCTAGCCCACGACTTTTTGTTGTGTTTTCCTCTTTGACTCCACCAACATCTCATGGTCATTAATGACCCAATAAGTTGTTCTATGGACAAGGTCGTTAGATCCTTAGCCTCCTGAATCAGTCACCTTGGGCAGCCATTTACCTGTCAAACTTCTCAAGATCTTTCTCACCAAATCTTCATTAGTAAAGTCTTTTTCAAGAGATTTAAGTTCATTGATAATTGTCATGAAACGAGTAAACATATCTCTTATATTTTCATCTCGGTTCATATCAAAAGTTTCATATTTAGACATAAGCATATCAACTTTAGATCTCCTGACTTCACTAGTGCCTTCATAGGCTAATTCTAAGGTTTCCCATATTTCCTTAGCAGTAGAGCATGCTAATATACGACTTACCTCATTATCAGCAATACCTTGTTGAAGAAGAGACATGGCCTTTGCATTCTTCTCGAAGGTCTTCAGATATGTAGTAGTGTACTCACTCTCCTTCTTCTCTGTTCCATCAGAATTTTAGCCACCTTCTTTGGTCCATTCTTGATGATCATCCAGCACTCATAGTCTGTGCCAATGATCAATTTCTCATGCAATTCTTCCACCAAGGATAGTTAGTTCCATTGAACTTTGGTAGCCTTGATCCTCCGGGTCCACTAGTCATTTCTTGAGTAGTCATTATGTCCTCCTTCTCTAGGTGTTACCCTTTCAAGAAGTTAGGCTCTGATACCAATTGTAAGTGCAAGAGACACTCAAGGGGGGGTGAATTGAGTGTTTGTCCGAATGTTGTAACTTTTTCGATTAATGTAAGAATAGTAAAGAAACAGTTCTTTAGCAGCGGAAATAAAGCAATAATAAACAACACAAGGATTTAACGAGGTTCGACTTCAATAAGTCTACTCCTCCACTCACTCACTCTTTATTATTAAACTCAGAAAATAAAAAGAATTACACTCAATCACTTATGCACCTATGCACAAGATGATTCCCCAACTTCCACCTATGGAAGTTCGACTCAACCACCAACTATGATGGTTCAAATGAAGTTAATCCCTGATCAACTTCCCCAGCAACCTGAACTCACAGGATGCTCAAATATAACAAGTTTTTCTCTCACGCACAAAACAACCTAATATGCTTAGAATGAGAGTAGTTTCTGATCTATGTGGTTAGGGTTTATGCTAGGTTTGAATCCTTGAGAGAGAATACTTTTGCTGAGAGAATACTCAAAAATTATCGTGCAAAAGCTTAAGGTTTGAATGCTAGCAGAACTTCTTAAATAAGCCTTTGGTAAGTTAGTGTTACATGATATTATGAGAGTATACTTTCCTCGGAAGTATGGAAATTATTCCAAGGAAAATATACTCAGTATAATATCATATAACACACTTACCATACTTAAGAAATCTTGCTCACATAACAAACCATGCATCTGTGTATTTTGAAAATCAATTTTACGCGGAAAGAAACTTTCCTAAAATACGAATGCATGAAGTAAATCTTAGAGGACTGGTTCAGATCTGTTCCTAGATTGTTCCAATCAACCAAGTTTTACTTGTAGTTGTGTATGACAAGTACCCAAAGTTTTTTGTCATCCACAACTACCTCATCTCTCTAGTTTCAAACCTTTATAGTACATTAAAACCTTTATACCACTTACATTGCATCTAAGACCTAAAAGCTACAACTTGATCTTGGTCTTCATGCAATTCTTCAAGACTTAGCTTCACTAGCTTCGTCTTTCTATCCATTGAACTCGTACTTTGGCACCTACACATGTAAACAGAAGCATGCATGCAATATAGTAGTTCAATGTGGTTTGTCATCATTCAAAACTCAAAATAGGGAACATAACACTTACCATCTTCTTTGGTTTAAACGAGGATCTAACTTATTTTCCTTTCGCACATGTGTCACAAACTTCATGATTTGAGACCCTGATTGTTGGAAGACCAACAACTAAGTCCTTACCACTTAGCTTTTTAAGCAAGGTCATGCTTGCGTGACCACACCTTTTATGCCAAAGGAGTGGTTCGTCTTCTATCGCACTTAGACAAGTCAGATTGTTCCTATAAACCAGGTTCAGGTCAACAACATAAGTGTTTCCCTTCCTAGTTCCTTCCAGTATCTTAGTACCAGTACTTACATCACTTATTGCACAACATTCATTAGTAAACTTCACATTGTTCCCCTTGTCACAGAATTGAGAAATACTAAGTAAATTATGTTTCAAACCCTCAACTAAAAATACATTATATGTGGAATGTGATTGAGATTTCCCAACCTTACCTACAGCTACTATGTTACCTGTAAGATTGTCTCCAAATGTCACAGTTCCTCCTTCATAGACTGAAAGTGAGAGAAATTTGGTTTTGTCTCCTGTCATGTGCTTAGAACAACCGCTATTGAGGTAGCACTGGTTGTTCCCCCTCACTATAGCCTGTATCCGGAATAATTAATCAGTGGTAGGAACCCATTATGACTTGGGTTCCACTGTCGGGCTTGGGTTCCTTTCAACTTTCCATACTTGCTTGACTAAGAGAGTGTTCTTTTCAATATGTTGTTCTCTGGTGGAACAGTTAGATACTAAGTGACCACTATTCCCACAGTAAGAACATATTTTGTTGCTTGGCAGATCAACATATTTCTTCCTTTTATTTTTCTTCTTATGATTTAAAGTTAGTCCATTCCTTCCTTCAATTTTATATTTTTGTATCCAGCTAACTAGATCAGGAAATTTTGTTCTTGAAGATTCTAATTTCCCTTTAAGTACCAAATTTTCATTTAAAACAACATCTTATTCAGATTTCAATTTCTCAAAATTTGTTATGGTATCTCTAGGAGAACTGGTTTCTTCAGGAACAAACAGTCTTAATTCTGCCATCTCCATATTCAAGAAGTAGTTTTCATTTTTAACCTTTTCAAATGCTTCTTGAATACGTCGGTTTTCATCAAACACTTCAAAGAACCGTTCCTCAATACCCGAGTTTAAAGTTTTAAACCAGTTTGAATGTTCTTTGGTGACTTCCAAGGCATGCATTCTCCATATTCTCCTCTCTAATGCAGATTGCCTTGTAATCATCCAAAGTTTCCAAAAGCAATTTAATGAGTTGGTTCTTTTTAAGTTCTAATAACTCTTCTTTAATTACATTAATACATACCTTGTTGTTTGGTAAGTCCATCTCGTCATCTGTCTTTGCCATGTGACATAAATGAGTTGTTTCTTCTTTAGGCTATTCATGCTCCTCGTCAGAGTCGGATTCCCCCTAGGCTGCAATTAAGGCCCTTCTCATTTCAGTTTTTGAGAAAGGCTTTTGCTGTTGCTTCCCTTTCTCCATGTATTTTCCTTTTCCCTTGTCATTCTCCCAAAGTAGACACTCCTTAATAAAGTGATCAAGACTTCCACATTTATGGCAGCTTAGCTTTGAGGGCTTTCTAGCACTCTTTCCTTTGTAGTTCCTGTCAAAGAATTTCTTGAACTTTTTCACGATCAATGCAGCTTCCTTATCATCCGTTTCTGAATCATCTTGTTCTTCGGACTTGTGAGCCAAAGCTTTAGGTCTACTAAGATCAGCCTCATGAGTTCCTAGGTGCAACTCATGAGTTATCAAGTTTCTCAACATTAAATGTCGTGAAGTCCTTGGTTTCTTGCAAAGCTGTGACTTTCGCCACCCATTTGTCATCCTATGGGAGACTCCTTAGGACTTTTCGAACCTGTTCCTATAGAGTGATAGCCTTTCCTAGAGAGTCAAGCTCATTGATAATATTGGAGAATCTAGTGAGCATATCATGAACTGGCTCCTTAGGTTTCATCCGGAATAACTCATATCTGTGCATGAGCATATCTATCTTTGAGCTCTTGACTTCGCTCATTCCTTCGTGAGTCACCTGTACAAGTTCTTACATTTGCTTGGCTGATTTGCATCCCATGATTCTATTGTGTTCATGGGGACCAAGACCACAATGGAGAATCTTCTTAGCTAGATTGTTCATATCCATCTTATCGAAGTCATCATTATCATATTTTGATAGAGGTTTAGGAACTGACTCGCCTTTTTCATCCTTCTCAGTGACTTTAAAGTCACTGATTTCAATGACTCTCTACACTTGACAATTTTCAGCAAAGATTTCCATACGATTCTTCCAGTATGGATAATGCTTGTCATTTAACATAGGCAGACGTTGGGTTGAGTAAACTTCGTCTAATCTTTCTCCCGTAGTGTTCATGATTACAAAGTACTAGCTCCTTAGTGTTAACTGATTTTGGAGGAACCGGGCTCTGGTACCAGTTGTTAATCTAGTATAAATACTAGATCAACTACAAGAGGGGGGGGGGGTGAATTGTAGTTGGAGAGATTTTCAAATTTTTTGCGGATAAACTAATTTGAAAGCTAATAAAGATAAATGGCAATAAGGAAGAACACACGAAGATCCTTCTAACAAGGTTCTCTTCCTCAATTCTTTAGTAAGAAACCTTGCTCTTTTATTTATAATAGTTCTTACAACTTATTATAAATCAATACTCACTTAGTTCCTCTAGGAACCAGTTCCCAGTTACCTTGTTCTTCCTGAACACGTGAGTATCCTTACTTGACTTCACTAGAAGTCTTCTCTTTCTCACTCTTGAATACAGGATTTTTGTTCTCTCAACCCACACTCGAAAAGTATTACAAGAATAACTGCTTGAAGAGTAATAAAACCAAAGTAAACTTCCTTATAAAATATTACAAATAAATCTGGGAAGCTGTACAAAATTCTGGTTTGTTATTGTGCCATATATAGGAGATCTTCATAAGCTCCTACATTTGCTCCATTACATAGACGTGGGTGTTAGAGGTCACCCATGATCTATTCATTGATGCCATAATATCCACGCTAATTTTCCTCCACTAAACCCACGAACATCCAATCACTTTTCCATAGTTTCAGCAGTTGGTTAGTTGTGCGCTATCTTCTTGGGAAGTTGGTTACTCCTCCAAGATTCTAGGAACTGACTCCCTAGAATATTGGAGCAACATCGTGGCTTTAGCATTCTTCGTAACAAACTTCAGCGATTTAGGATTTGTTACGCTCAACGTTAGCCATACAATCTATAAGGAAGTAATAAACACATACTCTTTCTAATAGCATGGATATTATTTTCATTCAAAATAATATTCCATGTAATTAGGTTAGCAATTTTATAACACTTAATATTTTGAGCAAATTAAATAATTTATTTAAATAACTTGACTAGATTAAACTCATAACCATTTCTCCACGAGTTATAAGAAAATAAATTATACTCAAGACAATATGAAAAATTAATTTACACAATTAACTTCCTAGACTCAATTTATTTCCTAGACTCAATAATAATATTTGTCATCATTAAAACCGTGAATACAACATTGTGGAAGACATTCATGAGGATGTGACTCCTATTGTTATTGAACCCAAAAAGTCAAGTAAAGAGCCTACTCCGATGAAGAGCTACACCCCACCGGTTCCATATCCTCAAAGGTTATCAAAGAAACATTTCAATGACAAATTTGTCAAGTTCCTTGAGGTGATGAAGGGCTTGCAACTTCACATCTCATTCTCCAAGCTATGGCTCAAATGCCCACTTATGCCAAGTTTCTAAAGGAACTTCTTTCTAACAAGTCCAAACTTGAAGAAAGTTCCACCATTGCTCTCACCGCCGAAATAAGTGCGGTCCTCCAAAACAAGCTCCCCAAAAAGCTTGAAGATCAGAGGTCCTTCTCCATACCCTTAAGAATCGGAGATTTGGAGCCAAAGAGAGCATTAGCCGATCTTGGGGCTAGTGTGAGCTCAATGCCCCTCTCTCCATTGCAAAGAAGCTCAACTTTGAGCTTAAACCAACAAGAAGAGTGATACAACTATAGCGAACTGCTCGGTTAAAGTACCCGTTGGAGAATTGGAGGATGTTCCGGTGCAAGTTGGGAGGGTCTTCATTCCTTGTGACTTTGTAGTGATGGAAATGGAAGAAGACTCCAAAGTCCCTCATATTTTGGGAAGGTCGTTCTAAAAAACGGCCGGAGTGCTAGACATGAAGAGAGATGTTTTGACATTGAGGATTGGTGATGAGAAGATGGAGTTCGCTTTCAACAAGAACATGAAGGCTCTAATTATGGAAGAAATTCATCAAATAGATACTCTTGAGCATGATGTGTTGAACCTAAGGGTTTTGGTTGAAGCAAGAGATCCACTTGAATATGTGTTACTAGGAGAAGATAAAGAGCAAGAAAGTGAAGCTTGCCATTTTAAAAAAGCAATGGACAAAGCACCAATCTTACCTACCCGTTCTAGCTTTGAGATCGTGGAAGCTTCATTGGAAAAAGAGGAGAGGACTACGCCTCCTCCCATATGTGAGTTAAAACCTCTTCCTCTTTCTCTGAAATATGTTTTTCTTGGAGATAATGAGACTTATCCCCTGATTGTCAATTCTACACTCAATGGCCCTTCTCTTGACAAACTTCTTTGTGTTCTAAAACAACATCAAAGTGCCATTAGGTATACAATTAATGATATCAAGGGTTTAAGTCCCACATTATGTATGCATAGAATTCATTTGGATGATGGTCAAGCCTCCTCTATTGAGCCTCAAAGACGGCTAAATCCTAACATGAAGGAAGTGGTAAAAAAGGAAGTTTTGAAACTCCTTGAGGCGGGGATCATCTACCCTATCTCGGATAGTAGGTGGGTTGGCCCCGTTCAAGTTGTCCCGAAAAAAAGGAGAATGATCGTCATTAAAAATGACAAAGGTGATCTTATCTCCACAAGATTGGTCACCGGGTGGCGCATGTGCATTGATTATCGTAAATTGAATACGGCCACCCGAAAAGACCATTTCTCACTCCCTTTTATTGACCAAATGCTTGAGATATTGGCGGGTCATACCCATTTTTGCTTTTTGGATGGTTATTTGGGGTTCTTTCAAATCCACATTCATCTCGATGACCAAGAGAAGACTACATTCACATGTCCATTTGGCACATTTGCTTATCGAAGGATGCCATTTGAATTGTGCAATGTTCCTTCTATTTTCCAAAGATGTATGACCACCATCGTTTCGGACATGCTTGAATCGACCATAGAAGTCTTCATGGATGACTTATGTGTGGTAGGTTCTTCCTTTGACATTTGTCCCTCCAATCTTCAAAAAGTTTTGGAGAGATGTCAAAAGATGATTCTCGTTCTTAATTGGGAAAAATGTCATTTTATGGTTGAAGATGGCATAGTCCTTGGTCATAAAATCTCTTAAAAAGGGATTGAGGTGGATAGAGCTAAAATTAAGGTTATTGAGAAATTACCTCCCCCGACTTCGGTGAAGGGAGTGAGATCTTTTCTTGGACATGCAGACTTTTATCGCCGTTTTATCAAAGATTTCTTAAAAATCTCAAAGCCTATATCTAATTTTCTTCAAAAAGATATATAATTTAAATTTGACAAAGATTGCATGCATGCTTCTTAAACTTAAAAAAAGGCCATAATTTCCGCCCCCATGGTGCAAGCTCTGAATTGGAGCTTGCCTTTTGAATTAATGTGTGACGCTAGTGGTAGCGCAGTGGGAGCCGTTTTAGGGCAAAGAAAAGACCGAAAGCTACATGTGATCTATTATGCAAGCAAGACACTTGGTTTCGCTCAAATAAATTATGCCACCACGGAGAAGGAACTCCTAGCAATCGTGTTGGCTTTTGACAAGTTCTGGCCCTATCTTGTGTGTTCCAAGGTAGTGGTATACATGGATAATGCAGCTATCAAGTACCTCATGGCCAAGAATGATGCCAAACCACAGTTACTTAGGTGGATCCTCATCTTACAAGAGTTTGATATTGAGATCAAAGACAAGAAGGGCACTAAAAACTCAGTTGTCGACCACCTTTCTCGCCTTCCCATGTGTAATTCACAAGACTTGGACCCTCCTATCAATGATTCTCTCCAAGATGATTTCCTCTACATCGTAAAGGCCATGTATGCTCCTTGGTTTGCGGATTTTGCAAATCTTCATGCTTGTGGCGTCATACTAGACGACCTTAACTACCAACAAAAGAGGAGGTTCATGCATGAAGCCAAGCCCTATGTATGGGAGGACCCATACTTGTTCAAGCGAGGGGTGGATGGTATTTACCGGAGGTGTCTCTCGAATGATGAGATTGAGGATGTATTAGGGATGTGTCATTCATCACCATGCATGTGGTGGTCTTGTTAGCTCCCATATGACATGGGATGTTTCATTATTTTTTAGTTCCCGCTCCAAGCCAGCAGCATTCGCTCTGGCTAACCTAAGCGGGTGCTCCAAATTTTTGGAGCGGGAGCTCTGATGCTGCGGCAGATTGCTCCAAGCCCAAAGCGGGCGCTCCAAAATTTTGGAGCGACAACTCTGATGTTGCGGTATTTTGTGGGGAGCACAGAGCGGGCGCTCCAAAACTTTAGAGCGGGAGCTCTAATGTTGTGGTATTTTGTGGGGGCTCAGAGCGGACGCTCCAAAGCTTTGGAGCGGGAGCTCTGATGTTGCCATATTTAATGGGGTCTCAGAGCTGGCGCTCCATCACTTTGGAGCGAGAGCTCTGATCCCCATACTTACCCTTTTTTTCCTTGGCTTCGGGAGTGGTCGGTCCACGAGGTTGGAGCGGGGGCTTCAACATTACGGCATTCATTTTTAGATTTGGAGCTAGCGCTCCAATGTTTTGGAGCAGTAGCTCTGAGTCCAATATTAAGCCAATTTTTCTTTTCCTTTTTCTACACACATACACGACAAATCATACATATACCCAGATCACAAAATCACCACAACAAACATGTCAAAAATCATAATAATATGTGTCAAGTCAACATTACAAGTAAATCAAAACTAAAAAGAAAAGAAAGAAATAAAAGTAGGTGAAAAAAAACGGGTTGTCTCCCGCTAAGCGCTTGTTTTAAGTCATTAGCTCGACTACTATAAATTTCCAATCATTGATAGGGGAGTAATCTTCAAGTGCCCTTGAATATGCTTCTTGAATGGGTGCACCATTATAATATAGCTTGAGTCTTTGCCCGTTCACCTTGAACCATCCTTTCGCATCGTTGCAAATCTCGACCACAGCATGTGGGAGTACTTGATGCACGGTGAATGGGTCACTCCACCTTGATTTGAGCTTGCCCGGAAATAACCTTAACCTCGAATTGATCAAAAGGACTTTGTCACCAATTTTGAATTCCTTTTCATGATTCGTTGATCATGCCAACCCTTTGTTCACTCTTTATACACCCGGGCACTCTCACAAGCATCCCTCCTAAGCTCCTCAAGCTCATGTATATCAAGCATCCTTCTTTCACCCAAATCTTGGAGGTCAAAATTCAAAGCCTTGATGGCCCAATAAGCCTTGTGCTCCAACTCCACGGGCAAATAACACGATTTTCCATAGACAAGCTTGTAAAGTTTCATGCCAATAGGGTTTTGTAAGACTTGCGGTAGGCCCATAATGCATCGTCCAATTTTGAAGACCAATCCTTTCGAGATCGGTTCACCGTCTTCTCCAAAATGAGCTTGACCTCTCTATTATAATGAGCTAAATCATTTTTTTGGGGTTTTATAAAGGTTTAACGAATTAGTCTCAAATCTAACAAATTAGCAAATGTTAACCCCTACTTCCCCAGCAACGGCGCCAAAATTTGACGGGTCGTTGTACCCTCGCCAAATATAACCTAAACTACCAATGAGAGGGTAAGTATAAGGTCGAATCCACAAGGAAGTAGGGTTAATCAAAGGCCAATTAGCCAATTAAAATGAGTTAAATCAATTTTTGGGGTTTTATAAAGGTTTAACGATGATTCTAAAATCTAAGTAAACTAAGAAATCAACAAATTAAATCAACAATCAAGTAAGGGAGGTAAAATAAGTGTGAAAGAACTAGGGAATTCACCAACACTCAATCCAAGAATCCAATCATCAAAACCAAAGGAAAATAATTGAGGGATTACAAGGGGAAAATCACGCATATAAGAATTCTAATTACTCTCTCGAGCTAATTAGAAGATCTTAATTAGTCACTCATGACCTATTCTCATGGCATGATCAACTAATCTAGCCAAATCAAGCACAACATGATTATTCGAGCTTCCCTAGACTAAAAAATGCCTATTTTCGTGGAGATCCTAATCTAGCAACCAAACTTAGTTTATTCCTAGTTTCATCCTTCGATCCTTCACTAGAAATTCCAAGCAAGTTAAGTGGTGATTAAACACCCAACAAACCAAATAAATCAAGTTTGATCAATAAGTTCAACCTCAAAAGTTAACCTCCTAACTTAGATTTAGGATCTAAAGTATAAATAAAGGCTAAATCCTTTCCCCTAGTAAGAAACTGCTCACATATCTATATAATACTATAAAGCAATAAGGATTTGCTTATGTGTCAAGAGCAAATTGAATTGCTAATGTGTCAACTCTACAAAATACACTGCCACATATTCACTTTTTTTTTATATATACGAGACTTTAATTATATGGAAATCACGACTATTATGGAAAATATTCCGGAAATGTAGATTCTATTAAGCAAGTAAATATGATTGAACTATTAAATAGTGGTCAAAATCACCTTAAATTTAGGCACTAATTAAGATGTTAATTTATCAATTAGATCTATACAAATCAATTCGACAAGATTCTTATACAATATGGCAACTATATAAAGAGCCAAAAATACTAGAAAATTGTGAGAAGAGAGCAAGAAACAAATCGCCGGCAATATTGATAGCTTTTAATTCTCAAGCAATCACATTCCTCGCAATATGAAGTGAAAGAGACAACAAGTCCATAATTGAAAGTGAATGAGAAGGAAATAGGTAAAGAATAGTCCATAATTTTTTTTCATTTCAAAAAAAAGTGAAAGAGAAGACAAGAACTCAAGAAACAAATAACATAGTTCTCAATAACAGTTACACAATACACGAGAATTTCGGATATAACATAATTCACATTAACAGTTACACAAGAATTTTTTTTATATATTTTGTTCTTTTTTTTTTACTATGCAAATAAAGTATTATTTTTGTGTATTAAATGAAATATTTCTAACTTAAATTTCTAAAATGTCTATATTATCATTATAGAAAACACAAGATTAGTAAATATATATGTGTTTCTTTCTTTTAGTATAATGTAATGAGTTTCAGTGCAGCCACTAATTAATTACGATATCCGCAGTATTTCGTATATATAATTATAAATATCCTTACACATGAGTTGATAGCAGTACAATGGTATGAGTATGAGTTGATAAAAATAAAATTTTCAGTTTAATACTCTCAAAACGGTAGTACAATGGGTGATGATAGAGAAAAGCATGCGAGGAAGAAGGGAAAATCATCAATGATCAACAAGGAAAATCAACCGGGTGACTATAAAAAAGGTACACTTGAAGTCTTCAACCCATTTATTTAGAACTCTTAGAATTGAACATCCTCTGCAATTGAACACAAAATATGAAATAATTTCAGGGAAAAAAAAAATCATCAGGTAAATGCAACTGTTATTTACCTTGATTCATGAAATTTGGGCAACTTTTTTTGATTTGTGCAATTGCAGATTCCCACCGTAGCAATTTTTGGCATTTTTTTTTTTTTTTTTTTTTGCATTTTCATTTGAGAATACATAAAAAGAAAATCTAGAATGAGACAGAGATAGAGGAATAGAAAATGGGTTGGTCAAATGGGGTATGAGTTTCCTAATGAAAATAACAAATGGGATTAGTAAAAATTTATTAGGGAGGAGAAAGAGAGAGTGTTACAATTATGTAGACTTTAGTTTTGTAGTTCAGTAGTCATGTAGTACATGTGAAGCAGTGAAGTCCAAGTGGATGTTGAGGTGAAATGCCTTTGAGAAAGATACAATGAAGAGAGATGCATGCACTGGTGAGTGTTATACACCAAAAGGTATGCTGTATGCATGTCTTATTTTTAATCTAAATAATGGTTAGTCTCATATGCCAAGTAGGCAATTGATTAGATAAATAAGTTCTTGCATAGAAGCGTTATCTACATGTCTTTCGTACCTAACGTTATATATTCCCTTAAAAAGAAGGGGTAAAATGATATTTGAATCTGTGATCTTTTTATGTCACGCTGAATTTAATACTATGTTAAAAGATCAACTTAACCAGAAATTTAAGTTGATAGTTGATACTCCATGAAATAGTTTTGTACTTTATCACTTTCTTTAAATGTAACTTGAAATAATTATGAAAGAAATAGAAATTGGTAATGTCAGCATAAGATATATTTATTTTTTGTCTATTTCTTAGGAGTATCATTTTACCCTATTTCCTATGTTACAATCATCAGACCCATACTTATTCTACATTAAATATCTTTCATTACATATTAGTAAAAATTATAATAATTGAATTTTTATAAGTACTCATTGAGACGAATCAAACAAGATGCCACATGACTATATTTTTTTCTTATATATTGAGAAAAATCTAAAAGATTCTCTCTAATTGTGAATAGTGTCAAGATTCTAAGTGAGAAAAATAAAAAAAAAATACAGAGGAGAGTATAATAGAGATATATATAATTGTCCAAATAACTTATATTATTTTATACTTTATGTACAAACAATTATGATCAGTTGTCTACATTTTTATCATTAGGTTCAAATATCTTCTCGATTTGGCAAAGTCCTTTGAGTGATATATCTAATGGTTAGTAAAATATTTTACGCAATTGCAATGATTTTTATCATTTATAAACTTACATAAGTTTTATATATGAAACATTTTTCATGTCGATGTTATTAGGACAAACAGGATCAATAAAGGTCAATCAACCGAAATGGGTATGTGGTCAAATTTCAAACTACTTTGAGCATGGTTACATGTATCATCTCAACTCCCCTCAAAGTCCACTCAATGGTATTTCAAGCGGTAATGTTATCATCTAAGTCTTTTTTCTGATTTAAAATCATATTCATTTTTATTAAAAAAAAAAAGGAAAAACGAGTATATTATATATAGTTTTTTTTTTTATAATTTATACTTTGAAGAAATATTTTTTTATGTGATGTTATTAGGGCAATCTAGATCAATAAATAAGGGTGAAAGAAAAAGTTTATGTGGTCAGAGCTCAAGCAACGCTCAACATAGTTATATGCATCATCTCAGCTCTCCTCAAACTCCACTAAGTTGTATTTCAGGTGGTAATACAATCATCTAAATTTTATTCTAATTTATAATTAGATTCATATTTGAATAAGAAAATGAATGTAAATAATCATTTATCTTAAATAAACTTTAGGGACATTAAGTGATCATTTCGCAAGACAAACATTAATGAGACTTGTCAGGCATAAAAGAAAGATCATTATGACTGAGAAACGAGCAAGAAGATCAAATCATTCACAAATGCATCAAGAAAATGAGAGTTTGTGCAATTTGCACGAAACTAATGAAAGTGCTCTATCAAATGGTAATCACTTATGTTTAAATTACTTTATCTCTTATTGCAAGATAACAATGGAGTTTGTACCATTTTTTTACTATGATAACTCATATATGTTTTTCAGTATTGACAAACATCGGATCACCGAGCACGTGTACAATGATGACCGATTGCATGAGGAACTACACAACCCCGGAGGAAAATGGTTAGAATTGTTGTATCCTTTAATATATTTTCATATTTATAATGTGCTTCTAAAATTTATTTCACATTAACAGGGAGCACATCAGTCATAATGGAAAAGAATAACACAGTCCCGCTGACTGATATAAGTAACGGTGGGATTTAAAGAACATAATTCCTCTTCTTTTGTATAAAGTAAAAGATAAGATTATATAAATATTGGTGTAAGAATAAAGTTGTTACATCATTTATTTGTTAGATAAATATGTTGCCGCTAGAATTGCAAGGCAGAAGAGAAGATTAATAGTGTCAGAAAAGGCTATTGGAGGAAGTAAGTTTTAAAGCATATGCTTAAATATACTGCAACAACATGTAGTATATAGATTGTAATATATTTTCTTGAAAAACTGCGTCTATTGTCATACATTAAATGTTAATACCACAAAATATAAGTAATTCTATTACAGGCGTCTCGAATACTCCAGGTGACTCGGTAAGCTTCTGCCACATGAGTTCGAAGTACAACTCCAAAAAACGTGTTATTCGAAGTACTAGAGTACTAACATCAGTTGCACGGAACATTGATATTGGTATTCTCTAATTGCTAGATAAAATTCAGTAATAATATTTTATAAAAAATATTTAATATAAGCAAAATTTTAGTGTAATTAATTACGTCCTCATATGTGTTAAGATAGGCCAAGTTAGTTGTATACAATCTGCGAATAATTGCAATGGCATGAATGCACAAGATCCACAACATGATCATGATGAAGAGAGTGTCGAAGAATATGATGTTAATACTTTAACTGGTATGTTTTTCAACTAAATTTTTTTGCTTCTCATAAGTAAGATTTTAGGGTGTGTATATGATAGTTGTTAATATCCAAAGGTTGAAATTCTACTTTTAAATTTTTTTTGTATATACTCATTAGTAATGTAATATGAGATATAAAAAAGGGACGAATAAACATAAATAGTTCTTTCAAATTTTGAAGGGTATTGGGATATTGGTGATCCCACCTCAGAATGTGAGTTTTGTGGAGCACAAATGTGGTTCGATGAACGATCAAATAAACAAAACAAAACAAGCAAGCCCAAATTCTCATTGTGTTGTATGCAAGGGAAGGTCCAACTCCCATCCTACAAAGGCCCATCATTCTTGGCAAATTTATTGGAGGAAACATAAGAGAAGCAATCACTTCTTTGAGAATATTCGTGCATACAACATGATGTTTTCGTTCACATCAATGGGAGGTAAACTACAAACATCAATCAACCAGGGACGCGGACCTTATAATTACAAAATAGGTGGACAAAATCATCATTTGATTGGGAGTTTATTACCCAACGAAGGACAATGTCCAAAATTTTCTCAGCTATACATCTATGACACCGAGGATGAGATTGGCAATAGAAGAAAGGCTGCTTGGTAATAATATATTTGTTTTTTTGTTTATTTGCATTCGGATGAATTACAAATCTATTATGCATCTAAACTAAATTTTTTGTCAAACCATATATTATGTGTAGTGCTACAAACCCGAATAAATTTGAAGACCAAGTTATATCAGAGATTCAAACTATGGTGGATGAATATAATGCTCTTGCAAAAAATTTAGGATGGCAAGGGATCGCTTTTGTTCAAGTACATGCAGGAATGTCCGGTTGAAACTTATTGGACGAAGGGATTCCGATGGAAGGACTTACAACCTCCCAACAGCTTCTGAAGTTGCTGCACTTATTGTTGAGATGTTGATACTGTGATAAAAGGGATATAATTGTGGAAACACAAAATGGCAAATTAAAACAAATATCTGAGCTTCATCCATCCTACCTTCCAATGCAGTACCCTTTGTTATTTCCGTATGGTGAAGATGGTTACAGGGTAGATGTTATGCATAGAGATAAGTCTCCTTCGGAGACTGCGTCTAAGAAAAGGGATAGGCTTACCATGAGAGAGTTCTTTGCTTATCGGATTCAAGATCGTCGCATTGAATTTTCAACAATTTTACTTTCTAGAAGGCTTTATCAACAATTTTTAGTTGATGGTTGCACAATGATGGAACAGAAAGGTTGTCTTTCATTGAAATAATCAACAAGCATTGAGAGCTGATAATGTCAAGAATTTGAAGAATGCGATTGACAGAGGAGACACTGATGGCTATCTACTGGTAATCGTGTAGTTTTACCAGCCTCATTCACCGGAGGTCATAGCTACATGAGAGAAAATTACCAAGATGCAATGGCAATTTGTAGGTGTATGGCTATCCAGATTTATTTATAACATTTACATGCAATCCTAAATGGCCCGAGATCACAAGATTTGTGAAAAAGAAGGGTCTGAGGCAGAAGATAGACCAGATATCATTTGTCATGTTTTTAAGATCAAACTTGACAAGCTGGTGAATGATTTGAAAGAGCGAAAGATTTTTGGAAGAGTAAGAGCTGGTAAGCATATATTATTTCATTAATATTTATGATGTTTCAAATTTAACGTATCATTTCTATTTATAAAGTTATATGTGTTTGCTTTTTTAATATATGAGTTCAACCTATTGTTAAATTTTACATAATGTTTACAGTCGTGTATACCATCGAATTTCAAAAAGCGGTCTTCCTCATGCACATATACTCCTGTTCCTTCATCGTGATGATAAATTTCCTAACACAGAGGACATCGACAAGATAATATGTGCTGAGTTGCCAGACAAGAAGAGAATCCAGAACTATACGAAGTAGTGACTGAGTTGATGATACATGGTCCATGTGGTAATGCTAACACGAATGCACCGTGTATGGTGGATAAAAAATGCTCCAAACATTTTCCAAAAAAGTTTAATGAGATGACAAAGATTGACGAAGAAGGGTACCCAATTTATAGAAGAAGAGATACTGGAGCAAAGGTTGATAAAAATGGTGTTCATCTAGATAACCGATTTGTGGTTCCATACAACCCATATTTGCTTCTTAAGTATCGTGCACACATTAATGTAGAATGGTGTAACCAGTCAAGATCAATCAAGTAGTTGTTCAAATATATCAACAAGGGGGATGACAGGGTTACCGGCAGCTTATCACAATCAACAAAATCCCGACGATCCTGAAAAAATTGATGAGATCAAGATGTATTATGATTGTCGGTATATTTCTCCTTGCGAGGCTGTTTGGAGGATTTTTGGGTTTAACATTCATTATAGAACACCTCCTGTTGAAAGATTAAGTTTTCATCTACCCGATGAACAAATGGTTATGTTTTCTGATGACTCGCATGTTGAATCCGTCCTTGAAAGGCCAAATATTGAGAGGACAAAGTTCTTATCCTGGATGGAATGCAATAAGACATATGATGAAGCTAGAGAATTAAGCTATATGGAATTCCCAACCAAATTCGTGTGGAAAAAGATAAAAGAGAGTGGATGCCACGTAGAAGAGGTTTTGCAATTGGTAGGATTTATCATGTTATGCCTGGCGCTGGTGAAAAGTATTATTTGAGAACCTTGCTGAATTTTGTAAAAGGTGCTACATGTTATGAGGATATAAGGACAGTTGATGGTGTTCTTTATGATTCTTTTAAAGAAGCTTGCTATGCAAGAGGGTTATTAGATGATGACAAGGAGTATGTTGATGCTATAACTGAAGCAAGTTTTAGAGAGTCAGGTTGGTATCTTAGAAATTATTCTGCATGCTACTATTATCTGGTAGTTTATCAAAACCAGAAGATGTTTGGCATAAGACTTGGCATCTACTATCAGATGACATCCTCCACAGACAACGAACCATTATGCAAAATCAAGGTATTTTCATCTATAACACACTTTATCTTATTTAGTCTGAAATGTATACCACTAACGTCTATCATGACTAATCAAGACTTTTGTATAAATAATATTTGAGGAAACTTATATGAACTTGGATTATGTGTGTAGATCTTAATCTAACTGATGAGCAACTACAAATGTATGCTTTGGCTGATATTGAAGTAAGACTACAGAGTAATGGGAGCACCCTTCGTAAATTTAGTGTTATGCCTTTCCCTGATGAGTTAATCACATCCGAGGGTCAAAACAAGCTCATATTCGACGAACTGTCTTATGACAAAGAAGCTTTGAGAAAAGAGCATGAAGAACTTTCATCGTGCTTAACTTGCGAGCAAAGGAGTGTATATGATGAAATAATGATGGTGTTTCACGAGGACAAGGTGGTGTATTCTTTGTTTATGGTTATGGAGGTACGGGGAAAACTTATGTTTGGAAAACTCTTTGTGCTGCCATAAGGAGTAAAGGAGAAATCGTTTTCCAGTGGCCTCGAGTGGTATTGCCTCACTCCTTCTTCCAAGAGGAAGAACTGCTCTTCAAGATTTGGAATACCGTTAAATGTTAGTGAAAACTCAACATGTGTTGGCATCAAACCCGGTTCAGACTTGGCTGCGCTACTCATGAAAACAAAGCTAATTATTTGGGATGAAGCGCCAATGATGCACAAGTATTGCTTCGAAGCACTTGATAGAAGTTTGAAAGACATCATGCAGTCTGTGGATCCTTCTAATAAGTACAAACCATTTGGTGGTTTGGTTGTTGTTTTCGGTGGTGATTTTAGGCAGATATTGCCTGTAATCCCAAAGGAAGTAGACAAGATATCGTGTTCTCAGCCTTAAGCTCTTCTTACTATGGAATTCATGTAAGGTGTTGAAATTGACGAGAAATATGCGTCTACAAAATGGATCTTCTGAAACAAGTTTGAAGGAGGTGAAAGAATTTTCAGAATGGATACTTAGTGTTGGAGATGGAAATGCAGGAGGTCCAAACAAAGGCGAGGCCGAAATTAAGGTGTCAAATGATATACTCATAGAAGGGGAATCTGATCCTATAGCGGCAATTGTGGAAAGCACATATCCTCTCTTAAAGGATCACTTGTGGGAGCCAAAATATTTTCAAGAAAGGGCTATTTTAGCCCCAACATATGAGATAGTTGAGATGGTGAATGATTACGTACTATCCCATTTACCGGGGAGGAGAAATTGTATCTCAGCTCAGATGCATAAGCAATGTTGAAGGCAATTTAGGAGCGAGTGAAATTTACTCAACTGAATTTCTAAATACCATTAGATGTTCAGGCCTACCTAATCACCATTTAAGATTAAAGGTAGGTGCACCTGTTATGCTGTTACGAAATATAGACCACAAATCTGGGTTGTGCAACGGTACGAGGATGGTGATTAAGCATCTTGGGAATCGTGTTATAGAAGCTGTAGTCATTTCTGGAAGTAACGTGGGGGATAAGGTATTTATTCCTCGCATGACTTTGACTCCATCTGATGCAACGAGATTTCCAATTAAGTTTCAAAGAAAGCAGTTCCTTTTGGTCGTTTGTTTTGCTGTGACTATAAACAAAAGTCAGGGTCAATCACTATCGCAGGTAGGTTTGTATCTCCCTAGACCGGTCTTTAGTCATGGTCAGTTCTATGTTGCCATTTCTAGAGTAACAAACAAACAAGGCCTCAAGATCTTAATTTGTAACAAAGAACACGGAGGATCAAATATCACGAGTAATGTTGTTTATAAGGAAGTGTTCCGGAACTTATGATTTAATTTGATTATTGATGTAAGCTACTCACTTTTAATTTTATTATATGTTTATTTTCTGTAAATCGTATTCTTTAGTAAACGTTTGTTCTGCTATACGGTATTATAAACTACTTATTACATAGTAGCCAATCATTCTTTTCTTATATTATATAGATTTAAAGATTCAATTCCGAAAAACCTATATGTTACTACATTGAACTTACAAGAACACTGTTCTCTCATGCAAATTTATTGTCTTTAAATGTTTAATGGCAATAGTAAGTTGATTCACATACACTACTGAAAAGATTAAACTTTAAATCAAGAATCACATCTTCATGTAGAATACTTCTAAACCAAATAATAATTTATACACATAAGTATTTTATATTTATAAACCAAAATACTTCCCGTGCATTTTGCACGGGTCAAAAAACTAGTTATGGAAATAAAACAAAATAAAACTTGAAATAACCTTATCACCATAACTATGGAGGAAAGATAAAAGGGGAGATTAACAAATAATAAACAAGAACTAAGCAGCAAAACAATGATCATAAACAAGATTAAGGAAAGAGAAGAAGAAATAAATAAGAAATTACCAACTTTTAAGCTTACATAAATGGTGAAAATGGAGTTCAAAAGCTTCAACCTCACTTTCTCTCTCTTCGAGTTGTAAAGTCTACATATCAAAAATCAGATTAAAATCTCCCTATAATCTCCCTATTGAAAATCTAATCTAAAAATATCTTCAGAGAGGCCCTTTTATATCTCTCACAAATACAAAAGGGCAATCAGCGAAAAAAACGGGAGTTTTTTTTAATCACATATCGAAGCTCTCGCTCCATGGGGGTGGAGCGCCAGCTTCAACTTCTCGGTAGAATTTTAGCTGGGAATCCGGTGCTCACGCTCCATGCGTGGAGCGCCAACTCCAATGTCTCGGCAATCGAAAAACAAGAATTTCCATAGAGCCAAAGCAGAGGGGGGCGCTACATACAATTTCGAGCAGGCAGAAGGTTTTCAGGGCTTTTGGAGCAGGCGCTCCGTTCTGACAGACGCACCTAACTTTAAAAAACCATATCTTTTCATTTTTATTTGAATTGGGCTTGTGACCAGTCATTGGAAATCTACAACTTGCATTACTAAAGTATGTTGCATATGCTAAAAGTTATGACCATTTGAATTTGACCCATTTGCATAAAGTCTTTGGAAAGCTCTTATTTTGCCAAAATTGCTCATTCTACGCTCGATGTACCGGATGGAGACCTTTAAGGTTTATCCTACAACATCAAACACATATAAGCATTACAAAATCATATTAAAAGCCAAATTAACTAACATTCGCAAATAAGCTACAAATGACTTAATTACTCTAGATTAAGCAAAATAAGCTACGAAAAGATAAATGAAGAGGAAAAAGGGAAAGATGGGAAAAAACAAGGTATTTTCGCTTCAAATGATGGTTGCTAATTGTAGACACATGATTGTGTCTCCCCATTTAGTACCCAATGATGAAACATACCATCGTTCTAATTAGTCTGTTCCAAAGGAAGAAAAATCCAACAAGTTAAACCCAAAATTAGTTTAAGAACTTGAAATATTTTTATTAATCCAATCCCAGTTTAAAAAGCCCAATTAATTGTTCATGATAATTAATTGCATTGTTGAAGCCCATTTTTTATAATCCCAATTAATTATTAATGATAACTAATTGTATTTTTATTAAATATTCCTGATAAAAAATCAAATTTTTATTCTTTAAGAGTTAAGAGAACGGGTTTCCGAAAATCCAAAAGATATTATTTAATTCAAGATAGAAAGAATCTTTTATATATTAGATAAATAATAACACCCATCGGGATTTGATCCACGCGCCCGAATACGATTGGCACTCCAATGCCGCCCACATGCGACATCGGAACAGTCAGCAAAATTCAGAAGCACAGACGCAGATTCAGTCCGCACAACACTGATGCGTCAAGTGCAACAAGCCTGCGAGTCACGCACCATCAGATTTTATTTGGTTTCGTCCATTTTGCCTATAAATAAACCTCATTTTTACTCGATGTTTAACTGGCTTTCCTGAAAACGTTTTCTACGCTTCCAACTACGAAAATCACTCCAAGTAGTCTCTAAACGCTTGAAACATATGATCAAACACTTTAAATCTCCATTAAATGTTCATTTAAGCTTCAAGATTCCTACTCATGCAGGTCGTAATAGAAGACATAGGCAACAAAGGTATAATTCCTTAGGGTTATTTCTCTTACTAGTCAACAAACATCAGTTCTACCAAAAATAATGTTAATTACCTTAATATGTGACGATGATTGACCATGGTCGTGATGGAATTGACACCAATTATGTTTGGTCCTTTTGAGCATCTGGAGGATCATTATTTTTTGGCCAACTTATAGGGGATCCGATCTTTGTCAACGCGTTCACTAATCCTTTGACGTCGACTAAAAATCCATACGACTCAATATGTTGGGAAAAGTATTGTTGTCTTCCTTCACGTCCATACCGACACATCATGAACATTATGTACCTGGTTTGGACAATTGTATGGATGAGACCACCAATTGTTTTGTTTTAGGACTAATGCTTTTTGATCGCTTGACCCTTCTGACGCGCGGTGCATCGAGATGGTGTTGAAGATGGCGTCGTCTTCTTCCAATATCATTTGAGCCAGTATTCTACACTTTACATCACCGAAGGTCGTGCATATATATTTCGTCAGTACATCTTGGACCGCCAGACGAGACCCTTTCGAAAACATTATATTGTTGTATTAGTATCAAAGTCTTTGATCCCGATCATCTCCTTGTTGAAACGTTTGTAGTAGTCGCAGACATATTCTCCTGGTTCCTAGTCACTGGTATGTTTCTCGAGACTACGACTTCCATTGAACTTGTTGACCAAGGTTGGGAAGTTTTCGATGCAGCCTGAATTCATAGTTCCAAGCCACTTCAATACCTGTCAAGTCAAGGTTACTCCATAATACTTACACATGCAAGCCTCGACCAGATTCCACGGGATGGATGCTTGCCACATTCTCTACTTGTATTAGGCAACATGCTTAGTTGGGTCATCCATCATATGTTGCGGTCAAAATAAGAAGGGTTAAGCTTCTTGGGAGCATATCCTTGATAATTTTCTCGACGAACGGCGATGCTGCATAGCCATTTTTGTGCTCCACGATGCTTGAGGTTTGAGCTCCTAGTAGTTGAGATGGTACCTTCATCATCCTCTTGTTCTGCTTCTTAATCTTCACCATTCTCTTTGCCATGGGATCTTCATCTCCTTGGGGGTCTCATTCAGGACCTCCTTAATCATTTTCGCTTTCTTCATTGGAGTCAGGTCCTTCATCTTCTTTAGAGTCAGTATAGTCTACGTCGGAGAGATTGCCCATGAAACGTATCTTTTTGATGTTTTACAGGCGCCCAAATTTTGAGCTTTTGTTTAACGTCAATTCCTCTTGGAGTTTACTACATTTTTTGGCAACATGGTGAATTCATATGTTAGGCGTTCTCTATTTCTATCTACTCTATCTACGAAGGAATTCGTTCATAGAATGATTTTTTACTCTACTTTTTGAAAACAAGCGTATGGGATAGACCCAAAAGAGGAGTTGTCCTTCTTGATAACTACCACCTCTACCTTCATCTGCTTGTACATTACCCTTGGTTATTCAGGATTCATTTGTGCAGCCATTCCTCTCGATTGTCGAAAGAAGATCAAAGTCTAGTTGTTTTCTCCTACAAGCGACGCAAAATTGTTTATGTCAAATTATGCTCTAGGTTGAGAATTAATTTTGGCAACTAGACGAAATGACGAGGGAAAAATCAGTAGAATAAGACAAGCAAAAGTTGACGCGGATAAACCCCAATGAAGATGAGAAAAAACCAATCTACTAGATGCAACCGTCATTGATGAATTACGACAGTTAATACAACCTAAGTTATGTCTTTAAATATAATGTAAACTTTTGATGTAAAAGAATAAAAGAACAACTAAAAACAATGAATAATAATCAATTGTGTAAACTTAATCTTGCTTGTAAAGACCTAGAAGAGTTTTGTGATAGCTTTTACATGCCTTTTTCACCACCTAGCCTTGCTTAATAGCTCCTACGGTTAGTCCAAATCATGCCTAAAATCACGACGTCTATCCAGGCAAATCTTCACCCTCTTTGACTTTGTTCCCTTGGTCTCCTTAGTCCAACGTATTTCTCTTAGCCTTGAATTGTTCCACGATGATATAAGTGATAGGCTATCGTACACCTGTCAAAAATAATTCCTGCAAAACCTTCTAACAATGTAGTAGGGTAAATAGGGTCGAATCCACAGAGAGATGGTCGTTTTAATCTAGCTTCTAAGATATGGAAAAACTAAACAAGATCAAGAATAATTGAATTAAATTTCTAAACTAACCAAACTACGAAAATCAAACTAAAAAAAATCTAGGGTAATCGTTCACCATGTTTATAACTGTAATCTATCAAAATATCATCAATAATCAATTAGATATCTAGAGCATATGTTAATCCTTGGTCAGGCATTAACGCTCTCAAATCAACATATGCTAGTACGGTCGCTCAACATAATCAGATTTGCTAATTATAGGTAAGCCTCTAAAGAGTACTATCTCTCGATCTGTGATTCGATATTAACAATATTTAATCAAACAATTGATCAGATTGCAAGATTAACAATAAAATACTAATCAATTAGAGAAATTAATAACTAATTGAACCACGAATAAATATCAATCAATAATCATATCATAGAAACATGGATTCACATACCCTAGAAATAAAAACTACTCTATCATGAAATAAATAATGAAATCTAAATCTACCAAGAAAAGCATAATCAAAGAAATCAAGGAAAGAAACTAATGAAACTCACGAATTAATGAAGAAGAATAAAAACTAGGGTTTACAACTAAAAACTAGAGAGAAAAAGAGGAGAGAAAACTAAAACCTAAAACCTAAAAAATAGCGTGAGAAGGGGGAGGAGAGAGAAAGAATGAAAACTTATCTAAATAATATTCAAAATCTAATATCTAAGAAAGTAATTTTACAAGATAAAGAAATTCTTAAATAAATCATTAATAGGCGGATTAGTGATCCGCACGTACACGTGGCAGATTCCAGCGGAAACAGTGCAATCTTCCGAAAGGCATAACTCCTTGACTAGAAGTCTTCTCGGGACGTGCCACCTATAGTTGGAAAGATCTTCAATTCTAGTTTCCAAATATGCTGGAATTTTGTGATTATAAAAAGCACATCAAAAGTTATGATCAGAAGAGTAGACATGACTCTTTTTTCATATTTCTTCTAATGATTTTCCGCTTCGATTTTAGCTCAAACTCATACTATGACATATCCATACAATCCTTATTCATTGTTGCTTCTTTCCAAGTGCTCCTAATCCTCAAGTTTAGCTAATCATACTCCAAATACGTCCTCAATGCCTAAAATTCATCAAAAATAAGAAAATATACCGAATAGGAATATAAAAGCATAACTTAAGAATATAATGCAATAATGAACCTAAATATGAAACTAAATGCTCTAAAATGCAACCTAAATGCATCTAAAAACTATATATAAATATGACTTATCAATGAGGAGGTGTCCAGTAACCATATTGACTGAGTTTCCCTTGGATATCGCTGCAAAATGGTACCCTTTATCTAGATATCTTCATACTTGTGCGTGTGTCATGTCACGAAGTTGTAGTTATCTTGTCGCAACAAATTGTTCGTTGAGACATGTAAAAATAAGCCATATCAATAACTTTGATATTGATTGAAATTAAGTCTTAGATAGTTGATTGATTACCACTAGTCACTCATGAGCACTAGAGGAGCTCATGGTGCTTATTACAAGTTTTAACTGTTTTCACCATCTTACTCTTAGTTTAGCAAAGTTATCTCCTACCATCTATAGTCTAATGTTAGTTGTGGATGTCATCTAGATTAGTTGGTACTTGTAGGGATGGCACCCGTGACGTGATCGATTTTGAGATTGTAGGATTTACGTTGGTTTATTATATTGAAGGAGTTGTTTTCAGTTGTCACCCTTCCAACAACAGGTGATTTCACCTATATGATTATATGAATAGAAGCCTAAAATGGTTCAATATACGTTTTTTATTTGTACTTGGTACTATATTCAACTCTAATAAGAGTACAAGATTCGAGATTTAACAACGAATTCGTGTAATGCTTTTATTATTGAATTTGCGACATTATGAATTATTTGATTTAGTCTTGTAGGACTTTGGAATCTCAAATAAGGTTCATCTTCAATTTCAAATATAGACATCATTCTTGCTTGTGTGTAATATATGCTTTGATATATGTGGACATTATCAGTAGTAATTGGTCTATTAGTTTGTCAAGTTACTTGCCCGATATCTTTGGGTCCTTGTAGTGATTGTATGTCATGATGATGATCCAAGTAGGTAGTACTTGCACGTTTGTTGATCATGCTCCAAGATTATGTGTTTACAGTTACGGGAGTTGCAATGATCATACTAACATCATGGGCAGACCCATAAAGGGTCTTTGGTGGCCCATCCCCTCAAATTTTTTATTTTTTTTTTACTTTAGGCATATTTAGAAAATAAGATAAAAGAAGTTTACAGGCTTTTGGTTCAGTAAATGCAAGTTGGCCTGATGGTCAATTTCATCTCATATCATAAGCAAACGCGGGGATCGAATCCCATAAATCCCATCCTAGCATTCTTTTTTTTTTCTTTTCCTTGAACCTTTTGTTTCAAATTTTTATTTTACTTTCTTTTTCTCATTTTACTTCAACTCTTTCTCTTTTATTTTGGATCTTCATTATTTCACCGAGTAACCATCTCTTTTTATTTTAAACCTAGCTCTAATGATTATTGGTTTATATAATTGGCTTTTGATTAGTTTTTGATGATAGCTTTTAGACTACTCTACGCTAATTTGCTTTATTTTTCTTCTTTTTGCACAATATTTTCTCCTTTGTGCTGTTTCTTTGGATGCTTGGTTTAATTTCAGGATTCGAGAGCATCTTTGAAGGACCTTCACACAAATTCGAGGCAAGGCATTGAAGAAACGGAGCATCAATGGGCTCGAAAGAAGAGAAGAAGGAGAGAAGAGTGTTGACCCAAAGGCCTGAATCACCTAATCAGCCCGGGTTAGCCCAGACTCACTCATCCACCTTTCTAGATCATACGACCCCCCGGGTCCTTTAGTGACCCGTTTGGGTCAGGTCCGCCCGAGCACTCTGGTCGAGTCACCCGCCCGGATCGCGGTGTTTTCCGCAATTTAAGTTATTTACTTTGATGCTTTTGTACGGGGCTTTATTGTAATTAACCTTGTTTTATTTTTAAGATCATATAAGATAAACTCCTCTTATTTTAGGTTAACCAATTTTATTTTGAGATTCGAGAGAGAAAAACCTTGCTTTAACATTCAAAATTTAGAACCCTTAGAGAGAGAAAGTTGAGGCTTTAAGCTTTTAAACTCCATTTTCACATTTATGCAAGCTTAAAAGTTAGTAATTTCTTACTTATTTCATTTCCTTTTCCTCTATTCTTGTTTGTGTCATGCTTTGTTTGTTTAGAAATTGTTTTTTTAGTTGATTGATCTTCCTTTTTCTCTTTCCTCCATGGTTATAATAGTGATGAAGTTATTTTAAGTTTTGTTTTGCTTTATTTCTATGATGTGTGAGTAGTTTCATACTAGTGGAAGGGGTGTAACCTTCAATTACTCTTTGGATCCTAAATCTAAGTTAGGGGGTTAATATTTGGGGTTGAACTTGTTGATCAAACTTGCTTGATTTGTTTCGTTGGGTGCTTGATCTCTACTTGACTTGCATTTTTGAAATTCCAAGTGAAGGATTGAGAGATGAAGCTAGGAATAAACTAAGTTTGGTTGCTAGACTAGGATCTCAATGGAAATATGTATTCTCTAGTTTAGGGAATCTTGATTAATCATGTTGTTCTTGATTTGGCTAGATTGGTTGCTCATGCCAGAAGAATAGGTCGTGAGTGATTATCAAGCTCCTCTAATTAATTAGCTCGAAAGAGTAATTAGAGTTCTCATATGCGTGATTTTTCCCTTGTGATCCCCCATATGTTTCTCCTTGGTTTTGATGATTGGATTCTTGGATTTAATGTTGGTCAATCCCCTAATCCCCTAGTTTTTTACCTTCATTTTATCTCCTTTACTTATCTTGTTGATTTAATTTACCGATTTCCTAGTTTACTTAAACCTTAGAATCATTGCTAAAATTTCAAAACCCCCACCCGAAAAAAATAAATTTAGCTCATTGTAATTAGTGACTTAACCCTTGATTAACCCTACTTCCTTTTCGACCCTATACTTACCCTCTCTTGGATAAATTAGCTTATATTTGGCGAGATTATAACGACTCGTTAAATTTTGGCGTTGTTGTCGGGGAGATAGTGGTTAACATTGGCTAATTTGTTAGTTTTGAGACTAGATTGCCTTTTCTTTTTTTTTCTTTTGGTGTATTTACCTCTTGGTTGTTTTTACTAATTGTAGGCATGTTTTTATTTGGTCTACGTGGGATGAGTGCGTTTAGATTTGACTACCCCATTGTAAAGGTTTTATCATAAAATATTTTTGAAGTCGCCAACAAGTCTTTAAAGAAAGACGCATAAACCTAATTGGATATTGAGAAATAGTAGGAACAAATTAGAGATTTATCTAATGTAGATTTTCCCGTCTATACTCCATATATGGTCAAAATGAACCAAAGATTGAGTTCGGGGGTGAGGGTACGAACATGGTCAGGAATTGTGTCGCCCATTGCTGGCCTCTACTTTATGGATTGATGTCAAATTTTATGCAATAGAATAACCATAAAATATTTTAAGCACTCTAAAAATAACTAGTCTAGGTTTGTTCAGGAAACACATAAAAAGACTATTTTGTGTGATATATTATTTCACAATCAATATTATAGGGAACCTAGCAGGTTGTCCAAATTAATCTGATTAACTTTAGAACAATTTATTAGGTCTTTGATTAACAAAAATAACATCTGAGTGATAAAATTAATAAATCATGACAATCATATAATACGTATAGAACGATCAGACAAGTATATAATAATAATATATAAAAATAAATAAAAAGTAGGAAGGATTAGAATATACAATAGAACGATATTATATCAAAGATCTACATCATTAAATAAATGGTTAGTAACTTCAACATAAAAATAGAGAATTTATTCAAGGACCCTCAAGATTATACAGTGGCTTGAGACTGCGAGATTAACAACCTGCATGACGGGCAATTGTGAAGCCTGCAAATCTGAATGTCTGAAAGATTTAAATATGTTTAGATGTGTTTTGTAGAAAGAATAGGTATTTCGTAGAGAGGTTCGTAAAGTATTCGTAATATAGAAGTCGAGTTGTGTGAAAAACCGTTCTGAAATCTATACGGAAATTAGGTGTATCTATAGGAAAAACGAAATTGCGCTTCAAGCGCCAGCTGCGCCAGACGCCGTCTAACATGTCATGCGCAAATCCATGTGTCAGGCTTAGGTTGGCGTGCCTGACGCGGAATGCCCTATAGAAAGCGTACACGTGGTACACGCTTTGAAAAGGATAAGAAAGAAAAAGATGTATCTCGCACAAAGAAGTGTGCTTGGCACATGACTCTATATGACACACAAGTCTATGTGGCAGTTTTGTGCGCTTGGCACATGTGCAAAGTATATGGCAAAATGGTGCGCTTGGCAGCCTGTGCGCTCGGTACACGTTGGTGCGCTCAGCGCACCATCTTGCTTTTGACACATTTTTATTATAAAACGCATTTTAAAGATTTTCTTTTATCTTTTAAGTTAGAAAACCTGATTTTACGGGATAAAATTTGATTATAAAAATATCTTTGAAAATATTTATTAATTATTATTAAAAAATTAATCGGACTTTTCAAAGAATTGGGCTCAACATATAATTAATTATCATCATGAATGATTAATTGGCTTTAAAATAGCACTTTAACACTTCTTCGAAATAGTTTTGTGATGGCTCTTTGGACTACAGCTCCCCTTGTTTCTGACCAATTAAGACCACGGAATGTTTCATCATCGGATCCTTAAATGGGAAGACACGATTATGTGTCTACAGTATTTTCCTTAGCTTTGTTGATTGCATGTCAAGAAAATTGAGGTGTAATCCAACCATCCCCATTGATCATAACATTGAAAATACATTGAGGCAATTACGGAGAATCTTTAGGGAACCCACGAGCCAACCCTTGATCGTTGAATAACCTAATTTTGACCAAGAGTCGTATATTTCCACTACTTCTAGCACCATGGGTGATGAAGCTCCTACAGAATTACGAGACTTTGGGGCATCCCAATGCCTTTGAACTCAAAAGTGGAATTCGCCGCCCAACTACCACCATCAATTTTGAATTTTCTCTGCATTTGATTCGCATGATCAAGCAATAGCCCTATGGGGTATGACTCATGAGTGCCCTCTTAAGCATTTGGCTAATTTCTTGGAGTTATGTGCCACGGTGAAGCAAAACGACACTACTCTTGGGGGGTAATTCTACTAGAACCGCAAACAAGAAGAATGCAAGCAAAGCCAAGTATGATCTTGATGTCATTGACCACATTAATGCAAAACTTGATACTCTTGCAAAGAAAATGGAAAAGGTAAGCTTGGCATCTCCTAACCAAGGCACTTCTCAAGCTTTTTTTTGTGAAATTTGTGGTGGACTGGACCATGCTAGTTTTTATTGTGGAGGGTCTATGGACCATGTTGCATGGGTTAATTCTAGAGGTGAGGAAAATCCTAACTTCAACAATTAAGAAAGAAGCAGGAACAACAACGCAAGTGGTGGAGAGAGAAGAACCCTCAACCACCTCGATCTTTCCAAGTCTCAAATAGGCCACCCGGATTCCATAGCCCCCAACAAGCATTCACGCAACCACCCCTAGAGCTCCCTTTGAACCAAACCAACCCAAACAATGTTCCCTAGAATCCACTCTCCAACTCTTCCTAGCCTAATAAACAAAAACCAATGCCAATAATGATAGAAAATTTGGAGAGAAACACTTCCCTCCAAAAAAAATGAATGCTTAAACAAGATGATTGAGACACAACTTGCCCAAGTGGCTCAACAAGTAAGCAACAACTCCTCAAATTCTTTTACCCAACTTCCTAGCCAAGCAATCATCCGAAAGTCAGCTAAAACCATCACTTTGAGATACAGGGCTCACTATGAGGCTCCTAAGATGCCCACACTTGATGATGCTAGTACTTCCAAGTAGAGTGAGAATGTTAATAGTGGAGTAGATAAAGATGTTGAAAATTTCATTGTGGAAGACATTCACGAGGATGAGACTCTTATAGTTATTGAACCTGAAAAATCAATTAACGAGCCTCCTCCAATGAAGAGCTACAATCCTCGGATTCCATATCCTCAAAGGTTAGAAAGGAAGCACTTCAATGACGAATTTGTCAAGTTCCTTGAGGTAATGAGGGGTTTAGAAGTTTACATTCCATTTTTCCAAGCTATGGCTCAAATGCTCATTTATGCCAAGTTACTAAAGGAACTTCTTTCTAACAAGTCCAAACTTGAAGAAAGTTCCACCATTGCTCTTTCCGTCGAAGATGTGGTACTCCAAAACAAGCTCCCCAAAAAGCTTGAAGATCCGGGGTCCTTCTCCATACCCTTGAGAATATGAGATATGGAGCCAAAGAGAGCATTGACATATCTTGGAGCTAGTGCAAGCCTAATGTTACTCTTCATTGCAAGAAGCTCAACTTTGAGTTTTTTAAACCCACAAGAAGGGTGATACAACTAGCGGATCGCTCGGTTAAGGTGCCCATTGGAGAATTCGAGGATGGTCCGGTGCAAGTTGGGAGAGTCTTCATTCCTTGTGACTTTGTAGCGATGGAAATGGAAGAAGACTCCCAAATACCTCTTATTTTTGGAAGGCCTTTCTTGAAAAAGGTCGGGGTGCTAGTTGACATGAAGAGGGATGTCTTGACATTGAGGGTTGAAGATGAGAAGATGAAGTTTTAACAAGAGTATGAAGGCTCCGATTATGGAAGTACATCGAATCGATACTCTTGAGCACGAAGTGTTAATCCTAAGGGATTTGGTTGAAGTAAGGGATCCGCTTGAGGATGTATTACTAGGGGAAGATCAAGAGAAAGAAGGTGAAGCTTGGCATCTCATGAAGGCAATGGACAAAGCACCAATTTACCTACCTACCAATTCAAAATTTGAGATTTTAGAAGCTTCATTGCATAGAGGTTGGATCTTTATGTGTTTAGAGCTAGGGTGTATTTTAGCCCAAGTTAGTACACACACACGTGCGTAGGAAGAGAACCATACTCAGGATGAACATGACGGGCAAGATTATGTACACATAGACTGATAACATTGAAATGTACCAACTAGAGATGTACATATGTTCATTTGACTTGTTATCTATGTACATTTGACACCATGCTCTATGAATTAGTGTGCGCGCCATTTAACCTTTAGTATTTTAGTAGGATTTGCTATTTGACGCTATAATATTTCTTATTAACTCCATAAATATAGTATTTTTATGTTATATATTTATACCATCTTTTCTCTCTTCTCCCCCTACCACCATTGGAGTTGCCGCCACCACCACTAATCCACCATCACGCCCCACCACTTGGTTTCGGTGCTAGCTATCAGTTTCTTGGTGGTGAATTTTAAAAAAATATATATATGGAGAGGCGTAGACCATGGACGCCCCACCACCAGTTTGAGGCGTCCATGGCAGGCGCATGACCTTATGGTGGAGCGTCTACCATGAACGCCTCCACCGCTGGCGGGGTGTCCATGCTGAACACCTCCTATTTTTTGAAGAACCGAGGAGAGAAGAAGGGTGGTGATGGGAGTGAAGATGATGGTGGTGATGGGAAGAAGAAACAAAGAAGATAGTGGTGGTGATGGGAGTGAAGATGGTGGTGGTGATGGGAAGAAGAAAGGTACTGGTGGATGGGAGTACTCTTATCTAGTAATTCATTATGTGTTATATTTAATGTATATTGCAATACAAGTTTTCTGCATCAATTTAATGTATGTGGACCAATCAATCACATTTTCTTGGATGCTATATCATCAATCACATATTCACATTATGAAAGGTGGTGGTGATAGTGCGGAGTGAAGTTGGTGGTGGGTGATGGGAAGAAGTAAGATAGTGGTGGTGATGGGAAGAAGTAAGGTAGTGGTGGTGATGAGAGTACTCTTATGAGCATTATGAAAGGTGGTGGTGGTGATTTGGACTTGAAGATAGTAGTGGTGTGGACACTGTAGAAGAAGGGGAAATGAGGCATTGAGGGAAGGAAAGAAAGTGGAAAAAGAAATAAAAAGTATAAAAATACAGTATCTTATACGTACTTAGGGCATTACTAAGGAATTATAAGGCGTCGTCATTTAGCAATCCAGTTTAACAATAATGGAGAATAAACGAAAAGAAGAAAGGTATTTCTCCCTCTAGTCTCTTCACTGGTTTCCGTCTTCGCGGCCACCTGCACCATCAATAAAAGCACCACCAATAAAAGCACCTCTGAAACCCCCAATTCCCATAACTTCTCTCCACCATGTGGCGAACTTCCCTTTCTCTCTATTCAAAAAGACTCAATTCTCTCTCTTCTAAACTCAATCCTTACCCTAATTCTCCATTCTTCCACTTCAATGGCGGATTAAGCTCTTCCTCTCACCTCTACTCATCCGTAATCCCTAAACCATCTCACTCCATCAAGCTCGGATTAGGGTTTCATCGTCTTTCTCAATTATCCATCGATTCTTCGTCTTCTCTTTCGCGCGATCTTGTTGCTGCCGTTTCGCATTATGGTGGCTGTTATTGGGAGCTTTCTAAAGCCAGATTAAGGTATTTTATTTGTGCTTAGCTTTCATTAATTAGCCTCATGTTTGATCATTTTTTTTGTGTTTTGCAGTGGATTGTTAGCTGTTTTTGTAGCATAGTTCTTGTGTATTTGGTAATGATGCAATCTATTATGATGTTCTTTTGTTTTGATCTAATTTAAGTTTTTTAGATTATCCGTCTTCTATATAAAGGTAACGTGCAGAAGTTTTGTTATGTGCTTGAATTTGGATTATTAGGTATCTGCCGAGTGCCGTGCTTAGTTTTCGGTAGAGGTATTGAGTTTGCTTTTGAATTGAGGGTTGGGTTATCTTGGTGAGGATGAGAAGGCAAATTCTTTATGTTGTAGTATTAATAATTGGGATGGCAATGCAGCTAGAGTATGGTTGCCATTGTAATCTGTAACATTTTTTAGGCCAACGCGCAGATGTAAACCTATACCATTTAAGGTTAAGATATGCCTCTTACTCATGAAAATTATTCAGACAAAAGCTAATGGGGGTGTAGTTCCTGTTCTGATACTTCACTCTTTATCCGGTATTGTAGGAGAGAAAGGACACCAATCAGAGATGAAAGTAAGGTTCAATGCATGAGAAAAATGATCTTAGAAGTTAAGAAGGTATTCACAGAATTCCGTCAGAAACATGAAACTCTGTGGAAACACATGTAATGGAATGGAATTGTCTGAGAAGGGCCATTACAAGAGATGTAGTCACCTTGTCTTGCTTGCTGGGAGAGAGGAAGCTTTTGAAACACCTTTTATAGCAAGTTAAAGAGGAGTCATGAACAACCAATATAGATTAAACTTTTGTGACCACGTGTCGTTGTTTAGGTGGTTGGCATGCACTCAATATTGGTGGTTGTTTAAGGATTATAGCTGCTTTTTGCCGAAAAACAAGCTGTTGCTGCTGGCTTGTTACAGTTATGTACTTTGTCTCATCTTTCTCTAACTATGCCCTTTTTGGTTGCACATTACTTCTCTCAGATAAGAGGAGGAAATTCAGTATATGTAAAGCATCCCCAGTGGCTAAGTTAATCAGTTCTAAGAGTCCCCAAAAGAGGAACATCACTAGGAGAAACCATTGGATAATGCATGCAAAAATTAAAGGTGAGTGGCTTTGACAACTGGCCATAGGAGTTGCATAGCATGCCTAAGCCACTTGACTACAGTTCCTTATCAATCCTGTTATTTTTATTTGTCCAACATTGCTTCACTGGGCATGACCCTTAGTAATGGATGTTGGAATTCTGTGAGAGGTAGGTAAGTCATACATGGAGGTGTGTCATGCATTATTAGAAAGGCTATAGTAAGATGAGATGCTTAAGACTTCTCCTTAAACTTTATAGTGGTGATAGAAGTTAGAATTCTTTATCTGGACTTCTGGGGGCATGTCCATATGAAAGAAGGGCTGGTTATAACAACCTACAAGGCTAAGACTTTAAGACAAACAACATTTGCTGAATTACACTGCAAAGCTAAAGCCTTCAATTGCAAGTTGTTACTAGAACTGAGTCCTTTGTCAACAAACCTTGAAGCCAAAGCCTTAGAAGAATGTAGAAACTCTTGCAGAAGAAGAGGATAAAGAAGGTAGAAAACTTTGTTTGTGGTCCTTTTACTCGTCCTCCCTATCATCTCTAAATAGTTGCTGTGAACAAATCCTTTGGGTCTGGAGAGATTAAGTAGATTTGAGTATCAAGAATATGTGCTGGATAGTTTCTTTTATTCATAATCTTACAGAGATTTTCTTGTTTGCCTTTATATTCTCTTTTACCAATAGTATGTAGTTTAGCAGGGATTTATGGAATCCTTTTTCCTTGGGGTGTTGTTGGGGGTGTATGCTGATATTATCATAGTGAAAGTTTTCCTCTTAGTTATTTGGGTTTACCTCTTAAGGGTATCTAAGTTCAAAGTTTTTCCCAATTATATTGAGGATTTCAAGGGAACTCGATGGATTGATGGTGGTCTACTTTTCCCTTTCAAGGGTGTCTAAGTTAAAAGTTCTACCTCTATGTACTTCCAGCTAAAAAAAGGAATAATTGTTTCTATTTGATTCTGATTTTCTGCTTTCTTGTAAATCCCAGCTTGCTAGTAGTTGCAACTTCTGGAACTGGGTACGTTCTTGGCAGTGGTCAGATCATTGATCTTGCTGGCCTTTGCTGGACTTGTGCTGGTACAATGATGGTTGCAGCATCTGCTAACTCTTTAAATCAGGTTAGTTGTTACAATTTCTGTGGAGACAGATGGTATTTACTTATTTCGCTCCAAATACTCGATAAGTGTTTCTTACTAGGAGTTTCTTTGCTCTGTTCTTATCTCAATCTCATTTTTGATCCCTTTGCTCAATATCCAATCTTTCCACTTATTGATTCATTTGACAGGGTAAATCCAGTTTCTTTTCACTTAGATGATGGTTGAATACAACTCTTTTTCTACTGAAAGAACTGTTGACTATGTTTAATTAGGGGATCATTAATGCATATAAGATAAATGCTCTATATTGATGCCTAAATTATTCTCAATTTTGGCTTCACCACCGCGCGTGACTGCATTGTAAAGGTTTAAAGCTTGAAAGGAAAATGATTATGCTAATGATGGTGACGTTGCTTTTATCATCGTTCTTTTAGGTGTTTGAAATAAAGAATGATGCTAAAATGAAGAGAACAATGCAAAGACCATTACCTTCAGGGCGTTTGACTTCAGGGCATGCATTGGCTTGGGCTTCTACGGTTGGGCTTGCAGGCACTGGTTTATTAGCATACCAGGTGGTTAAATGATGTTCCTTTGCTTTATTTTTATATGTCATGCTTACTGCTCTGCAAGTGGAGACTAACGTTGCTGATCTTGCAACAAGGTTTTTGCAGGCTAATGCCTTGGCGGCTGGACTAGCAGCGTCTAATCTTCTTCTGTATGCATTTGTTTATACTCCAATGAAGCAATTACACCCAGTAAATACATGGGTTGGAGCTGTGGTTGGCGCTATTCCACCACTTCTTGGGTAAGCTTTTGGTAATGCTCAAATGTCCTATTTCTGCTATATAGTAGATTTTTCTAACTGGCTCAGGTAATGCTTTCCTTCCCTGAGTATGTTAGGGTTTTCTTTCTTTGATTATGAACTAGATCTCCTCTTACAAACTTTTGACTATGAAAGATTATTTATAGCGTAGGAGCTTGTCCCCATTGCTAGATTCTTGTTGACTCTTTAAGTTATCCATTTTCCTGTGAATCCTCTTCTTTTTGAAGTTTTTAGAGGTGTTAAGACTTAGGATTCTTTTGTGGTTGAAATAGTTGGTGGGAGAAACAGGAGTTCTTTGATAGTATCATGCATCAATGGTGTTTTTAGTTTAAGGCAGAACTTTTTTTTGGTTTTCTTGATATATAGGTTAGTTATCCTGTGATGCTTGGGCTTCTCATTGTTTTTGGAAAAGAAACACAACATAGTGTGGATTCTGCCAAGCACAGTGGATTACTCAATTGACAAGCATAGTGGTTTTTGTTTCTAAGGATCTGCCAAGTCCAGTGCTGATATGAAGTAAAAGTAAGAATAGCAGTGTTGTTTAATTGAAGGGCAGCCTTGGGGGGGGGGGGAGGGGAGAGTAGTGGTAGTATTGAATTGGAGATATGCCACCATAGTGGTCATAATAATGAATCCCACTGTTGCCAGTATAGTAAAACGACAGAGACAAAAGAAAGTGAAAATGTAGTGATACTAGCATGCTCAACACAGAGAAGCTGGACACAAAGCACACAGGTGAGCAAAGGGGACGGAATGGAACATGCATTTGAGAAAAAACTAAGAGAATCAAAACCTAGCAAGTGGACCCTCTGTCTAACTTCAGGCATTCTAAATTAGAGAGCTAGACTGACTAGTAACATAAGATTTATGAGGAAGATTTTCTTAGGAGAAGGATTCGTTTTTTCTCCTTGTATGTGTAAGTGATTTATATGGTAAATCTTTTTGGTGGTTTTGCTTTTGTTAGTCATGTCTTACTTTTTTCTGCTTGGCCTATCTTTTTGGCATCTGGGTTATCATTTTCTTCTGTTTGGCTCTGTTGGGAAATGTTGAAGATATGTTGTTAGTTTGTAGGAGATTAAAAGATAAATGGTTGTTGAAGTAAGCAAGCTAATTTCTTTAGCAGTCTGGTGTTGTGTGGACAGGGTTTGGACTCAGCGGATTCCTCAACACTTAGATTTGTTGTATGAGGCTTTTTATTGCTTTTCTATGAGCCTTGTGTAAAGTTGGTTGGTGCATGATGCTCTCACTTCGAGCATCAGTTATTCTTCTTAGATTTTGTTGACAAGAACTATGTTACTCCGACACGGATTCGGGTGTCGTATCCAAGTAGGGATCGGAGGATCCGACACCCTACTCCAAAAATGTGGCGGATACTCCGACACGGTCAAGAGAGTGTCTTGACCAATTTTCTAGACACTTCTATCATTGAAAGTGTTAGGGAAAAACTTTCCTAACACTTTATTTTGATAAAAAAATAAAATAAATCAGTTGTGTATATTTAAAAAATGATCAAATTTAAAATAGTGAATTATATTAGACTATTATACTATATTCAGTTATCAGTATAGTATCTAAGAAGAAATTGAAAAAGTTAAGTTATACCCAAAATGTACAACTGTTTGAATTCTTCCCACTGGTCACCTTTCTTCTTAGCTGTACACACACCTTTAAAATATATATTATTAAATAATATTAGTATTACTATATAGCTGTACCAAATAATTTGACAACTTTAAACATGTTAGTGTACGACCATAGTATTTGACAAAGCTACGAAGAGTTTTCATCTCTCTTCCGCCGTTGCCGGAGAACTGAAGGTAATCCATGGTTGTGTTTGTCTAATGGAGGAAATCATATCATTGGGTTCGCTTGAATCTCCCGAGTGAAAATCCCAACATAGTATGAAGTGATTTCGTATAATTTTACATCAATTAGCATACCTAGGGTTACAAATAAACCCTAAATTTCAAATTTTAAAGGGAAGTGCAACGAATTAGGTAATTGTTCCCCTTTTCTTTCTTGGTTTCTTTCTCAATTTTCCCAAATGGGTGTCCGATAGGTGACGCTTTTCCCATACGCGTATCGATGCCCATTTCCAGATGTGTCGCGCGTCGTGTCGCATGTCGTGTCGAGTTGACACGCAACACTCGAGATTGAAGAGGGTGTCGGAGTAACATAGGACAAGAGCACTAATGAACCTAAAGCTTGAGTCTATAATTGTATTGTTCCCATGCTTCTTTGCTTGAGGATCTCTTTAGATCAGGGATTGGGATTGATATCACTTCCCATGTCCTTTTTTCTACATAGGGATGATGCTTTTTTTTTTTTTTTTTTTAATAGAATTGTTAATTTTCAAAAGATCTGGATGACTCAAAGATTCTTGTGACTACGTCTTGAGTTCTTCCTTTGTCATCATTTTTTTTTGATTCAATTCAGTCATTGTTTCATGCTCTAGTTTCAAGGGTTTCTTGGAAACATTAGATTAGCTGAATGGTTAAGCCAGATATGTGACTTACATTTCAAGTTCCTACATTAAGTATGAAACTAGGGATACAAAATGCTTTCTGATATCCTTAATTCCTTATAGTATTCTTTGCTTGAAATCTAAATTTTAAAATGGCTATAGCGCTTGAATTTTAATCACTTATTAAAAAACTTGCTCACTTTCGGTAGCCTTTGATGTGTGGGTATTAATGTATTATGTCGCAAATTTGTTCTCCACAGCCCCTCTGTTTTTCCAAACCTTCACCATATGTGTGATCTATAATCTATTCATGTTTTCTAGTATACTTTCTAAATCGTTTGTTTTTTATTGGTCCTTTGCCCCGCCATCAGCAAGAAATTTCTCGAAACATGATGTCTAATTTAAGTTTTTTTTGATGGGCATTGTTGTCTCTCTCTCGGTAGCTCGTTGCTCTGGGTTAACCTACTTATGATAGAGCTGGAGTCTTCTCGTTATTATTGATTATGGTCGAAATAGTGATGGGATACATTTAAACAAACAAAAGAAAATTGGAGCTTATAACTCCCGGATGTGTATGTATGTTTGGTAGACTACTCAATTCCGGAAGAAAGTAGTACTTTTAAAAAGACCGAATCCTATACTCTCCCCTTGGTGTTAAAAGGTGCGAGGCGCTGAAGCCTAGACGGAAGGCAAAACGCTTACATGTCGTAGGCGAGGCGCACCATTGGTGGCAAAAACTGTATAAAGTAATTTCAGAACATATTTTGTACTTATGAAACAAATATATTTTCCTGATACATAATATGAAACATAGTAAGATACTAGAATACCTCTAAAAGCATGGCCAATGGCTGCCCAAATATTCGGCACGAGGAGAGAGAGGGATTAAAAGTAATAAAGTTAAAAGAGAGAAGAATGATATTGCAAATCTATGAACCACCAGCCTATGCAAATTCTTTTTTCTGAATTGTCTCATCATGTGCTCTAGTGCGATATGGCTATATGAGGATGCACTCCTATGGTGCATTTTGACTTTTGAAATGTTTTAGCTCTCGAACATAAGATCAACACAGTGGGTCAGCATATGAGTCCAATAAAGATGTAGTCTTTTGGCCTTGAGTAATCTCTGATTGATGTGTATGCACCTCACGTAAATTATGTGAAACTCTCTAAAGGTATAATTAAGAATACTATAACTCGTTTATATTGATAAAGGTCGAATCTTTTGTTGTTTTTTAGGCTAAAGATCTAAACTTTATGAAAATTAAATTAAGGATAGTACTCTTGTTCCCGAACTAGAGGTATCTCACTAACCGCAACTAGGAGATGCACACAAACCTCGACGTATGTGCTTTTGGTACTTTAATCAAAACTCAAAACTAACTTTTATTAATGGTGTGCAAAGCATATAAATGATAACAAGCTAAACTAAGTCCTAATCTAACTAACTAGGAGTAATAACAACCTCCTTAAAACAAGGGATAACCACACCTAGCTAAACATAACTACACGGTTGTATCCACATAAATAAGTAAGATTCCTCTGATAAAGGGAAATTAGACTCCTAAATATAATAAGATTTCCACTTAACCATTCTACATGCCTACAATGAATAAAACAATTTTAGAAACCTAAAGCTCAAACCATGTAAAACCTTTCCAAGTAGAAAGTAAAACTACGGAAGCAAAAACTAATACAAGAAAGTCCAAGAAACCTCCAAAAAAGCTAAAGGACTTTCAAGAAACCCTCAAGAACCACTAAACAAAAGGGAACATGCTTCATTTGCTGCCTGACTCACGCATCACTGATTCTCTTCTATAAAATCTATCAAACAAGACATATATACATGCAAAACGGTTGGTTGGTCGTGTTGGTCTCGTATGTGTTCAAGTCATTTTCAGTATCGGGTTGACAACCCCTTGACCATGACCCTGGAAGTTTTGTATCGGATCGACCCCAGTGGTTAAGAGCCTTTGCACTTTTTTTTTTGGCAGAAGTTACATTCTAATTCAAATTTTGTATAATATAATACAAGTCCATACACAATTGAGCAGAATAGTTTGTGATTACCAAACTATGCAAATTCTCAAGATATGAGCTAATAATAATGGTGACAATCTAAAAACTAACATAATTTTTCTTGCTACCTAATTTAACATTAAGGCAGAAAAGCATAATACAACTTTTTTTGTGCCTTAATATAAGGACCAGAATGCTCTAAAATTATACTATTAACATATAAATGACGTAAAAGTAACTCACAGTTGAGCATGTCCTTGATAGTTAGAGGACATGTAAATGAGAATATTGGATTATGGGTTGGTATGTGACTCAAGGTGAGCATAAATATTAGCTAACATATGAGTAGTGATTAAGAGATTAATGAAAATGTGGGGGGACATTAAGGGAGGAGAAATATGTTGACCCTAATTTGTTGCAAGGGTTGGCCCTAATCTCCGTCACTTAACCCAATGAGGGAAATCAAGGATGGTATAAGACTCCTTATCATTGAAAGTATTTTGTTGCTATGTTTTATCTTGGTGCATCTCAAATTGGGTCTCGTCAGGGTTGGCTCGCCTTTTATGAGTTAAGACATATATTTGGTCTTTAGGTCATCATCTTATGTCCAAACCCATATCTTTTTGGATTGATTTTTTGTCGTGTCAAATTTTATTACATTGTCATTTATAAAGATACATAAGGAATTACATTCAATTAAAAAAAACAAGAAGGGGAATTGAGGAACTCTATTTCTTACATGCCATAACATAATTAGACGCATTGTACTCAACAATTTCCTCAACCATGTAAGCAAGAATTTGTAAAAAGTTGGCATCTTTCACAATTTTGAGAATGTCCTTGGTGTTCATGGATATAGAGCCTTTTTGGAAATTTGACAAGAAAGTCCATAATATCCTTTGATAACTAAATCATGCCGTTCAGTAGATGATACGACCTACCTTTTGATGGCCACTTTTTCTTGTGATCCTCCATTTTGCTTATGAGATTCATCTACTTCTCTTAGCTCATGCATTCTAGGTGGCTTCGATATGGAACCATGTTGTCCAATTGATTTAACTTACTTCAAAATGTTTACAAGTAGTCGCTTGTTGAAAATAATCCGCATAAAAACCATCCGACGATCTCCCTGCGAACCCTTTCCCAAATACGTCAGGAGCGTAGTGGCTCTCAGCGTGTTAGTGAACCCTAGGCCTCCTTTGGCAGCAACTTCTAGTTGTGAAGGCCTTTGGACTTCCTCGACTCCTCATAGTTCAAAGTTCATTGAGGTTTGATTCAAGCTCTCAACCATGTTTCCTCTTTTGATCAAATAGGACCATTGAGGGGGTGCGGCTCACTTGTATCGTTAATGAAAATTCTTTGAGTTTCAATTCAAGTCTTCAACCATGTTTCATCTTCCCTTTCCTTCAAGTTCTTCATCATTCAATTCAAGTTCTTCGAGTTGACATGTGACTCTCTTTAAGTTCTCCCTTTATTCTCTAATAGTGGTTCCACTTTGACTTTTGCGTTTGTCAATCCAATCTTTGCCATTAAATTTTTTTACTTATATACTTCTATTTTTTTATTGTACCATTTGACATTTGAGCACTATTCATCAACTAACTTTGACAAGCTTTATTTCACTACTATATATGAAAAAATATAGTTAAGGGGATTCTTGTTAGATTTGTCTCAATGCGAGAATTTCAAATATCAATTTTTATTATTTTCACTTATACGCAACTAGAAATAACGCTCAAAAAGTGTATCGCGAAATGTGAAAAAGCAAATGGAGTAATATCAAATTTTACATTCATAAAAAGCTGATAGTATTAGCAACAATTATAAAAAGTTGATAGTCTGTAAATATACATTGAGACAATTTAATAACATTTCAGATGGAGTAATATCAACTTTTATACATTACTTCGACAATATGATCAAGGTCAAACTAAAACAACTATTAGAGAACAGTTCGAGTATCAATCTTTTGTTTCAAGATAAACATGTTTTTTTAAGACATGCTGCAGATGAAAAGGCATCCAGGCGCCTCGCCCAAGGCAACCTGCTGTGCCCAGGTTTGTTAAAGCATCTTTCGCATTTCTTGAGCTTGCTTTGGGCGCACTTTTTGGAACTAAGGCTGTTCCATCTCCCCACATATATTTGCAAGTCTAAGGTCTCAATACTCATATCACCTGACATGTGCCATGTGTTTTGACAATGGAGAGACTTGAACATGTTCATCTTTTTTTAATTAAAATGATTTGAGGGGCTCTACCTAGCCACTGTTTCGGGCAATAGCAGCTTTTCTGTGAGTTTTGTTAGTCATAAGGAGCTGAAAGGAAGGCTTGTGAAATGATTAGTATAAGCTGTTAATGTCTCTGGTGCAATCCAGCAAAAGCATCTATATTCACACCAACTTCTTATAGGGCCTACACTATACGGCCCCATAGGTTCTTTAGCCCCTCTAGCAAATAGATTTAGACTGTTTCTACCTAAATTAAATTTGCTATATATATATATATATAGGGGCAAGATCATATGAGAATGAATCTCAACCACACAATTGGATTAGAGTTAACACTTGTTCATTAGAGTTATACCCCCTAAAAAATTTTGAGCCCAAATTTTTTTTTCTGATATTATTTTTTGGAGTTACATCACTTTTTCATTAGAGTTACATCACTTATTCATAAGAGTTATAGTGCATAAAATTCATTCTGATTTCTCATGTAAGTGTGCATTCTCATATGAACTCCTATATATATATTATAATGGTTTTCCACTTTGAAATTATATTTTGCTAATGTTAAAGCTGGACTTTTTAAGCCTTGTTCTTGTGAGAAGTGCACTTGTGCATTATTGTGAAGACAAATATCAAGCTATACTCTCATACTACATGTGCTCCGTGATGTTTGCATGCACATTGGGAATTTTTGCTTAACTATGCTGACATTGCTTGCTTTGTGTTGCAGGTGGGCTGCTGCTTCTGGTGGGGTTTCTCTTAATGGGATGATTCTCCCTGCTGCGCTGTACTTTTGGCAAATTCCCCATTTTATGGCTCTTGCATACTTGTGCCGTGACGATTATGCTGCAGGAGGGTATGTAAAGTTGGAAATTTGTGGTGCTTATGACTTCAAACAGTGACTGATATGTTTAGTGTTAAGTTGCATCTCAAACAGATGTTACATTGACGAGAAGAGGAAAATAGAGTTTAGTTGTGGGTAAATAAAGTTGGAATCAGCATTTGAATAAGTTCATGATAGAAATTTAGTTATCGCTGTCCTGTTTGCTTATCAGCATTTTTGTTAATTTAAGAGGCTAAGATATCTTAATTTCAGTGGGACTTCTCCCGACGACTGAGATGCATAGTAAAGTATTATTCTTGGACTTCGAATCGGTTTCTGACCAAAATAGAGAGCTTCTGTTTTTAAGAACCCACCAAGGCAAAGGATTTATCTGTCCAATCCAAAATTTCCATAAATTTTTATTTCCCCCTTTCATAAACACCTTGCACCTTGAAAAGGGCTTCGTGTGATTGTTTCAATTGTGCTCAAATGGATTATTGGTATCATATACTTGTTGGTATTTGGCCAATAAAGTGTGTTTCCACAGGTTAAGTGGGTTGTATTTTTTAATAATGAGCTGTAACAATAGTGACAGTAGCCTGCATATCAATCATCAAACGAGAAGTGGCACAAGACCTCTGACCCGTGCTTGATTCATACTAATGGCTTATGGTTGAGAGATGAAGTGCTGATAAATTTTTAAATGTCAAAAGCTTTATAAGTTTTACCAACAATGGTGTGGTTTCCATTTTCTTGCTGGGCTTCTTGTCACTTTTGCTTAAAGTCTTTCAAAACACATGCATTACCAAGAATGGCTGGTAATTAGACTGCAAACTACTCCTGTGCTATTATCTGTCCCCTATTAGGCAACTTTGATTAGTACTTTGTACTTTCCCCGTTAAGTGATTGCAATATGTACGGGTTGCACTTTTTTCTAAGGAGATGCGGGAGATAGAGAGAGATGATAAGAGGGACCCATGTGATAAGGAGAGAGATAGAAAGAAAACATAGTCAAATGTAGCAATGTTGCAATTAATATGAAACATCCAAATAAGGGAAATGTTGCAATACTAAAAGTTATATCATTAAAGCATAGGATGAGGACTAGGGAAAGAATATTGAACTTTCAAAACATGATGGCCCTGTGCTATTCAGTATTTTTTATGTCTGTTTCGTCTCTTTTATATGCAGGTATAAGATGATTTCTCTTACTGATATCTCTGGTCGAAAGACTGCCTTAGTTGCACTGAGGAATTGTCTGTATCTGATCCCTGTGGGTTACTTGGCATATCAATGTGAGTGACTTCCACAAGATTCGTTAATTTATATACTGACGTGTAGGAATTAGGATTAGTAAGCAAAAAGACATTTTTCTTTCTACTTTTTTGGTATGTCTTCTGATGTTTGATGTGTCTTTGTATTTTAGGGGGTTTAACGTCTGGTTGGTTTTGCCTCGAGTCATCATTGCTTACTCTAGCAATCGGTGGGACAGCAATGTCCTTCTATCTTAACAGATCAACAAAGAATGCTAGGAGAATGTTCCTTGCCAGCCTTGTCTATCTTCCCGTATTCATGTCAGGACTTATGTTTCACCGTCTGCATGATAATTGGCAGAATTATATGCAGGATGATTCAACCACAGCAACTGTTTCATCATCAAGGTCTATGCAAGAGAGCGAGTATACTGAGAGTGAAAAGCCATTTAAAAATCCGGCTACTGGTAAACAAGTGCGGTCACCTGTCGCTTATGCCTCCGTTGCACCATTTCCTTTCTTGCCTGCTCCTTCGTATTCAGATTACTAAGTCTGGAGTTCCTATATTGTATAATACAGATTTCCGCCCTTTCTATGTAGATTCTTGTTTCTCCTTTCTGTTCTTTGACCCTGGTATCGATTTTGCTGAATCCACAAAGGATATTCTTACAAGTCCTGCATGCTGCAGAATTTTGTTTATTTCGTTGTCTCTGATATAGCTTGCAGTTGACTTGTGTAATTTTTATTCTTAATAAAGGAGACGGTATATTTAAGTGAATGCTGCCACTTTTTGACTTTGGTATACTTAGTTTTGACTGAGTACTGCATTGCTGCTTTAAAATGATGAACTCTCTGCTTTTTCGAAAGGAAAAAAAAAAGAACTATCCTCACTTCTCCCAGTTCCCATCATCCTGCTTCCCCTTGCAAATGAATTGTCACAGCCTGATGCTCCTCGCGCTCTGGGTGTGAGTTAGTGGTCTATTGGGGATCTTAGCGCTTGGCTAAGGCGAGGGTGCAGCAAACAATAGAACTATCGAGTGTTGACGAATAGGGGTGAAAACATCCTCATTTCACAAAAAGGTGGAAATAAATAGTCGGTGTGGAATGTGCATAAATGAAAGCACAGAGTGCCAACCGGTGATCAAACATTATGAGTAACTGAAATATGCATCATTAGTAGTCTCCATTGTATTTGTCATTAACCCATATATGCTTTTTTACTGATTACATCAAAGTTAATTAGGAAGTCATGACACAACATCAACTAATAATGTGGCACATTTTTTGTAATATATATCTTATATGAAAAGTACAGGTAAAAGAGGATGTCCTCTCAATTGAGACGCCTATAAATCTAAAATGAGAACTTGATCTAAAGTTCGACATGAGTCGAGCACAACATCTGTGAGGCAGTAGAGATGGAATGACCTTTTTTGTAGAGAAAATTTGTTGCCTTATTTGCTTCTCGAAACACGTGAATATTGTGCCAATGTTTAAGCGATGAAGAAAAAGACATATGTCATTATGGGGAAACATGTCGTAGAATACAAATTACTACTTGGTTGTCGCCTTCAATAAAAAGATTTTCAAAATTGTGATGAAGCACCATTAGATACCATTTCTTATCTTCCAAGTTTCTTCCGTGAGTGGAGATGTGGGACCAAATCGATAGGCTAGAGCTACGACCAGGTGACCCCAAGTGGCCCCCGAAAATAGCCCCAACTGTCGCAAACGATGAAAACTGTGATGAAACACCATTAGAATACTATTTTCGGGCTTTTCGTTCAAGGTGTAAGTGTGACGCACTATATAATTTTGATCAATGTTCATTGGAATTGTATCAAAGACCATCATGTTACGTTCTTTCTAGATGCTCCAGATTATAGCTTAAAAACCCAAAAGCTTTTGGTTTTAATCTCAAGTTCTTCAGGCAACGGTCCCCTAAAAAAAAAGTTCTTCAGGCAATGGTGAGTGTCAAAAGGTATGATATGGTCAAGTTTTTTCCTGATAAGACAGTTGTCCAATAGGCTTGAATGTTTGCACAAGAGAGGAAGAAGGCTTATCGCTCACATCTCGTATCTCTGAGTTTTAGGAATCAAACCTTATAGGACTCATTTGAGAAATTTCACTTATTCTTCTCAAGTGAGCCCTCTTCATCTTACTTATAGAAAAAGAGAGAGGAGGAAGGACTATTTGCATAATTTACAGGGCCTTTACAAATTCAAGTAGTATCACTTTGAACCTGGAGGAGGTGGCTCTGTAGTGTAGAAATAAGGGCACCAACCAATTCAACTTCAAGGAAAGTAGAGATTCATTCTAAGTCATCAATTTTAATGAGGGGACAAACAAGTTTAAGCAAGGAGCTAAGATATGGAATGGACCAAAATTTCAAGGGCAATAGGTTAAGCCGCACCCAAAAGCCAAAAGACACGAGAGTGAATTTGGAAAGTAAACAAACTAAAACTCTAAAAGCAATTTACCAAGTAAAAAGAGGCCATGCACATACGAGAAATGATAAATCTATATCGGATATTGGATTGGCTATCTAATATCCAGGGTAAAATAGTAAATTTACCTGTCATTTTACAAAACCCAAAAAATGGAGCACGTAAAGATCTGGAAGAAAATTATTCAATATTGCAAAAAGCAGCAAAAAGCAAAAGTACTTTATCTCTCTGAAATGACTTGTACTTTTACCACTAAAGATATTTGTGTAAGCCAAAATATGACCCTTAAGTTGTCAATTGTTGTTTGTAAGTCCTGTAGGCAACACATTAATGAAAATATTGTAAAATAGTAATAATATGTTTGGGTATTAGTTGTTAAAAGTAGTTATAACATGCATAATGTCATTTATTCTGACCTAATCTTGTCTTCTCAGTATCATAACTTATGATCCTCTAAATAATAATCTATGCATATGAAGACTATGATGGGCTTAGACAATTCTCTTCAATACACAGACTGAGGTTGTTATTAGAACATACTAATAATTGTCCCAAGTAATTTATTAGAACGTACTTCTGATCATCCCAAGTTTGTAGTCCTTCATATGATCGTCTACTAAACAATAATTGTAATTTAGTACAACATACTAATAATTATCCCAAATAATTTATTAGAACGTACTAATAATCATCCCAAGTTTGTGGTCCTTCCTTCATATGATCGTCTACTATACAATAATAGTAATTTATGAGAACATACTAATAATCATCCCAATATAATACTACCTCTGTTTTTATTTAGTTGCAACGTTTTGACTTTCACGCTTGCCAATGTACAATTTCAAATCGTTTTATCTCTAATTGTATGTAAGTAAAAATTATAAAAATTTGATATTATGAAAGCTTACATCGAAACGAATCAAACAAGACCCCACATGACTATATTTTGTTTAACATATAAATCAATAAATGTGATCAAATAAGAGAACATGAATAGTGCAATTTGTCAAACGTTGCAACTAAAAAAGAACGGAGGTAGTATATTATAACGTACTAAAGAGCATCCCAAGTTTTTGGTATTTATTGTTTACGTATCATATATCGTGCACAAGGTGTGATCGTATACAATTTTTTTTAACTCCCCACGTCCATTGTATATATACTAAATTCATGTGGTGTGATAACTATCAAGGAAAACCACTATCTGTGTAAAAGAAAGTCTTATATATTAATTATAACCATTGTGGTTATAGAACAAACCGTAGTATATATATACATTAAATTCATGTGGTATGGTAATGATCACGGAAAACCACTATCTGTGTAAAACAAAGTCTTATATATTAATTATAAACATTGTGATTGCAGAACAAACCGATGAATGTGTAATTGAAACCATTATATTTACATAATATGTTTACTTTGTATAATTCAAAAAAATTCCTACTTGAATTGCATCCAATATATGTACAATAATTGCACATATAACCACTGTTCCTGTATGTAATCTTCATGACTATTGTTTTCATTTATTATATTATACAAATGTCTTTGTTTGTTAATTAATCAAAGCTTGTCTATTGTAACAAATGCTTTTGTCTACTCATCATGACTATTGTTTTCAATTATTATATTCTACAAATGATTTTTATGACTATTATATTCAAGTATTATATTATCAAATGCTCTTTCTTTGTTAATCGAAGCTCGTCTATTGTAACAAGTAGATTTTGTCAACTCTTCATGACTATTATAGTCAAATATTATATTCTACAAAATGCTCTTTGTTTGTTAATCAAAACTCGTCTATTGTAACGAATGTTTTTGTCTACTCCTTTTCATGACTATTGTTCCAAATTCTCTCGGTTGGTTTAGTGAAGATCGTCCATTTTGTAGGAATTATATGCCTGGAATCTAATCGACGGAATGTTTGCAGGGCCAATTGATCAGTCCCGAGTTGAAGATGTCCAGCAGACTACTTTGTGGCCCGATGGTGTCGGACGTAGTACCGAACAACGATCGGGTGAAGGTCGCCTGATCGAGCCCGAGAGCAAGTCTTGGTTTGGGAAATAGGTCGCACAATCGGGCGGTAGTCAATTTTGACGCGGAAACACGAGTATAAATATGTTTTAAACCTAGTTTCTTTATACCAAAAATTAAGTCTTAATTACTTTGTAATCTGGTTTTCCTCATATCAATAAAATATTCTCTCTGCCCATGGACGTAACCAACACTTTGTTGGTGAACCATGTAAATTTGTTTTGCATTTTTTTTGTTTTGCATTCGATTATTTGTTCTTTCTCACATCTGTTATAACAAATTGGTATCAGAGCTTCATGTTCGATCTGGGTGAGAAAGATGTCTAGGATGAATGTGAAGATTGATAAATTCATTGGGAGAAACAGTTTCAGTCTGTGACAAATTGAGATGCGGCCTTTACTGAAGCAACTGGGGTTGTGGGTACCGTTGACAAAGAAGTCAACAGATTCAGTTACCGTTGAGATGACCACTCTGGAGGAAAAGACTCATTCAAAGATTATGTTTTATCTGGCTAATGACATAATCACTAAAGTCACGGAGGAGGAAACCGCATCTGGTCTGTGGTTGAAATAAGAGAGTTTGTATATGACAAAATCTTTAACCAACAAGTTGCTTTTGAAGCAACGTCTGTTCAGCCTGCGTATGGAAGAAGTTACACCTCTTAGAGATCACCTATAGATCAATTGAATACAATATTTTAGAATTGGCGTAATATTGATGTTAACGTGAAGGATGAGGATGTCGCTTTGATTCTGCTTGTTTCTCTACCGTTATCATATGAAAATTTCATGCAATATTTCATTATTAGTAAAGATTATGTGTCCTTAAAAGAGGTTAGATCATCTCTGCATACTAGGGAAATGCACCATAAGGCATATGGTAGTATGGGTGCAGATAATCAGGCTTCTGAATTAGTAGCCAGCAGTGGTAAGGGACATGGTAAAAAGAATTTTAAGAAACCTGGAAATTCTAAAGGGGGACCTAAACCTAATGATATCTGTAATTACTATAAGGAGAAGGTGCATTGGAAAAAGGAATGTCCTAAAAAGAAGCATTAGGAAAATAAGTTATGCTGCTGTTGCAGCAAAAAATTCGAATTTTGAGGTTGATCTTGCTTTAGTTGCTAATGAACAAACATATTGTAATGATGTGTGGGTTCTTAATTCTGGAACGTCGTATCATTTGAGTAATCGTAGGGAGTGGTTCACTACTTATGAGCAGGTAGATGGAGGTAATATTTCAATGGCAAACATTGTAGTTTGTAAGACAGTTGGAATAGGCGCTATGAAGATCTGGACACATGATGGTACATTATGCACTTTAAATAATGTCAGGCATGTTCCACAAATGACCACAAATTTGATTTAACTTAGTCTGTTAGACAGTAAGGGGTTTAGTATCAGAGGTGGGGGTAGAGTTGTGTATGTGTGCAACGGTTCAAAGGATGTATATAAGGGGTTCAAGTGTAGTACCTTGTATGTTTTGCAGGATTCTACTCTCTCATGTTCAGCTGTTGTTGCTTCGTCTGAAATTAAGAAGGATGACATGACCAAGTTATGGCACATGAGACTTGGGCATATGAGTGAGAGAGGGATGCAAATCCTCTCTAAGGCAGATTTTCTGGGTGGTTATAAGGTCACAAACCTTGATTTTTCTGAGCATTGTGTTTTTGGGAAACTACATAGTAGCAAGTTTCCTAAGGGCCTCCATATAACAAAAGGTACTCTGGATTACATCCACTCTGATTGTTAGGGTCCTTCACGTGTGGAATCTTTGGGAGGTCACGGGTATTTTGTATCCTTCATTGATGATTTTTCAACAATAACTTGTGTTGTATAATATGAGCACTATAAGAGGGGGAGGGGTGAATTATAGTGAGAGAATACGCTATACTTTTTGGGGAATTAAAAGTAAACTTGGGAACAAACAATGGGAGCACGAGAGATTTAGCGAGGAAAAACTTCCTAGGCCTAGTAGGAAGAAACAACCTCGACCACAAGGGATTTTAAAACAACTTTCCACTATAATAGGCCAAAACGACGCTGATTACAACCTATTACTTTTCTCTCAATTCTCAACTTAAATCACTCAACTCAAGTTCCCAACGACAGTTCCCACAACTGACGTTCCTCTCAAACTTCACTCGAAGTTCCTTTCTCTTTCTCTTTCTCTTGCTTCACTCAAAGCTTCTCACACTTACAAGAGTTCACTCAAACCCTTTTCTCAAAAATACACTTTGTAAAACAATGGAAGAGTAATAAACTTGATTAATGTAAGTATGAATTCTCTTAAGGAAAAGACATTGACTCTTTTAGATAACTAAGACAAATTAGCTAAGTCAGACACACTTTTGTTCTAATGAATTAGGCGCCTATTTATAGACAATTAAGACAAGACATGTTCTCCACTAATTAAACCATTATCACATGATCTCCATGATTTTAATTAATTAATTAAATAAATTAAATATTCCATGACAAGTAAATAACCCACTAATCCACTACTTCACTTCATAAGAGAAGCAGTACCATATTACGTGGTTTTACAAAACTTGATGAATAATTAAACTTATTTAAATTAATTAAATACTTGGAGGATAATTAACTAAACCACTAAATCCACTAACTACAAAAAACGTGTAGCAGTAGCTTTATTAGTGTAGTCCAATTTTGAGGAAATAAATAAATTATTTACTTTAGCTAGTTTTTAGGAAAATATCTTTTAAAAATAACTTTAATAAAAATGAAAAACAGTTTTATATTTTAAAACCGAAATCTTTTAAAAACCGGAAAGATATTATATTTTGAAAACAAAATCTTTAAAATAAAATATAAAAATAAAAGATAAAAGATAAAAATATAAGATTTGAAAATCGGTTATATAAAATCAGAAAATCTTTTTAAAATCTTTTTCTTAACAAACTTAAACTAAATTCCTAAAATAGTGGATCTTAGTTAAAACAACCCTAAAAACTCTAGCTAACATATTGGGCGACATTGAGTTAGGTGCACAACTTTAGAGACTCTTAGGTGTTCCTAAACCAATTTTAAGTCTTGTTCCCTAACCTTGTTCCTATAGTGCCAGGTCTATTCATGTCATGGGAACGAAACCAAGTTCCTTTGAGAATTCACCACGAACTTAATTAAGCTTTTACTCAACCTTAACATGAAGATAATAAATACAACCTAATGTATTCTAATCTTCATTCCATGCTTGATTCTTCATCACTCGAACATCTTTACTTCGATCTTTGATTAATTCTCCGTTTTAATCTTCAATCAAGTATTCTCTTTGCTCGAGAATGAATTACCTTGCAACAACATAAATAAAACACACTATGTCTTTTGTGGTTAAGTCATCTTCAAAACTCAAGGGTCAACAATTTCCCCTTTTTTGAAGATGGCAAAAAAAGGCATATAATATAATAAAATGTAATACACATAAGTCATATAAATCTATTTTAACAAAGTATGCAGCCAAGTTAAATTAATTATTATAGACTTGTTTAGACTCATTATTTTATTTGTGTAAAGAACATAAACCTTGACAAGAAAAAATTTACTCTGATTGCCTTTCTCTTTCCCCCTTTGGCATCTTCAAAAACATTAGTCCACGATTTCAAAAACATGAATTTATCTACTAAAACACATCACACCACCGAACTTGTGAGAAACAATTTGGTTAGTATAAGTAAATAACACATTCAACTCTCAAAACCGCAATCCAAGAATATTAGCCATTCAATAGACGCACACATGCAAAAAGATTAAACTAGATTTATCAATTAACAAGTTCCATTGTAGCATGATTAAGAGAGAAAGATAGAAAAGACAAAGATTAAAAAGTTCATGTTCCCACAAAAACTAAACTAAGAAAAGGTTTAAGGATTAGGAGAGGAAGGTTGCTCAATTTCTTCCACCACATCATTTAGCTTAGCCAACACCTCCTTATGATTTTCGGCCATGGTGTGATCACCCTTGAGCACATCATCCTCCAATAACCGAGAGTTCATCATTTGGATGGAGGAGGAAAGTTCACCAAGTCGTTCCATGATCACTTGTTGACCTTCCAAAGCATTGTCAACTTTGTTCAAGCTTCGGTAGCAAACTCCATCATAGCTTCCGAATGACCCATAACCAAAGTAAACAAATAGTCCAACCTCCTAGCATGAGCTAGAGTATATGTAGAACCAATGGTAGGATTTTGAGAAGAAGATGGAGCATTTTGAGAAGGATTTGGTGCGGCTGTGTAACACCCCGATAATTCTCTCTTTCTAGAAAATACTTTTATAACAAATCTAGAGAATTACCCAGGCATTATCGCCCGTGTGATAACGTTTCGGCTTACTCAGATATGCAGCGGAAAACTTATTAAAACAAAATCAACTTTATTAAACTTATGAAACCAAATGACAATGTCAAACTTAAACACACCAACTAAATAAACCTCAAACTTAAATAATATGTTCCTACGAAAACAACTTAAATAATACTAATGTCACAAAAGCCTCTCCATTCCAGATTCCCCAATGGTATGCATCTTCGAACCTGTAATGTCAATGCTGTCTTGACTCTGCTCCCCGAAGGATCACCACAGGATCAATAGGCAAAGCCATGATCACAAACACAGACAAGCACGTAATCAGCAAAGCTGAGTACTACATATCAGACATAAATAATCCTAAACATGATACTACAAACATAACTTGCAGGAATAAATAATAACATAAGTAAATAATACTCTACCGACAACTTTTACTGAACTAAACTTAACAACTTTTTATTACTTTAATGGAATAGTTATTGGACGAGTTGTCCTGCCAATAAAAATGAAATGGGGGCGCGACTCCGATTTCAGAGTGACCTGCGATATCGAGGAACCTTTGAATAAAAAGGGATGGTGATCAACCCATTCTAGAAAAGCTATGGCACGCTCACCATAACCCCAATCCTTATGTCCAACTCTAGACGTGCACCAGTCTAAAGTCTATAACCGATTCTCGTTTCAATTTACTTTGCATTCATTTTAATACTTGTGTTGACACCACAACAACCAAATAACACACAATTCACAATCACATAATCATAACAAAATTCTTTTTATCTTGATTAACAAGTGTTCACAACTTATCAATCAAGACTCCTTTTATTTCTTTTTATCCTTTGTTGAACCTAGCCAACAGAAACCGTACCTTTATATAGGTATAACTCATACTTACCAAATAAGATCCACGGTTCTTATAAGATAAATAAATAATCTCACAAGAATCTATGTAACACATGATTCCATCTTACTTACATTAATTCACTCACGAATTAATACAAAACTGAACTTATCTGCTTGCATCAAACTTCCATACAAACAGTCATACTCATAAATATTCTTAGTTTACATGTAGCACACAGGCAAGTAACATGTAAAACAATTTCAATAAATCATATATAGAACAACAAGTCCTATACATGATACTAATAAATAAAAACATCCCTAAGGCATGTTTCTAAACCATATAGCACGTAGACTATGTACGTACCTTGTATAAACGAACGGTAGGCCACTTTTATGCTCTAAAAGTCCCCTATATGAATTTTCCGCCTAGAAAAATAAAATAACAAAGTAAATACTTGAACTAAAAATTTCAGCAACTTAAAAACGTCCCAAACCCTTTTAAACGTCTTTAAAAATCGTTTTTATGTATTAAACTCTCGTTATTTTTAATCCCTAGTATAGTACAACTATTCTAGTGATTAAAAATCATTAAAACCCCTTAAAATACCAACTTTCTGAATTTCCAGCATTTATAAAATTTTATAAACCTTCTGAAAATATTTTAAATGCATATAAAAATTATTCTAACTCAAAATTCATATTCATACTTTAAATATAGTTTCTAGTGATTTAAAACCCTAAAAACCATATCTTTCATATATAAAACTGAAAATAATAAATCTGAAATTATTACTTTTATACTATGAAAACCGAAATATATTCTTCATATAAAAATATAATTAAATCATAAACATGTAATAGTAATAAAATAACAATAAATTGACTTTAATGGAATCTTAAAGAGAAGAAAAGAAAAAAACCAAACAAAAGGAGGAAGGCGCCGGCGGCAGTACAGCAGCAAAGGGCGGCGGCAGCAGCTTTTCGTGCTAAGAAAGATTTGTGACGTTTCTTGTTCAACAAGAAACGTTACTTAGCGAAGAAGAAACGATCTTTGGGTGGAAATATGAACGCACGCACAAGAAGGAGAGAGAAGAAAGGCGAGTGAGAGAGAAGAAAGATTACGTGCAAGGGAGGAGAGAAAATAGATGTAGGGTAAAATTTTGGGTTTTTAGGATATTTAAATAGGCTAATCCTTTTGGGTTAGGAAAAGAGATAAATTTACAAAAAAATTTGATGACTAATAAGATGGTCACTTAGGACTTTAGTCATCAAATAACTCTTTCCTTTTTATCTTTTGGGTTTCGATTCCATTAAACTTCTTTTAAATAATACTTTTAATAACTTAAATCTTTTATTAAACATGCTTAATTAAAACTTTCAATTTTATTAAGCTATGAAAATATTTTTAGTTGACTTTTAAAAATAGTCAACCCTTTTTAAAAGTCAAATCATTTTCCAAACTCATTTGGATTTAAATATATTACATAAATACTTTAATATATTTATGAAAATCCTTTAAAAATGTGGGGGATTACAGTCTACCCCCCTTAAAAGAAGTTTCGTCCCGAAACTTAACACAAAACCCTCGTACTTTCAAAAGTTTACACTAACATTTCGAAAACTTTTGGAAAAAGGTAGTGCCTCTCGTGCACTTTCCCATTTTTAAAACACTTGTGTTACTTATGAACACTTTTCTTATGCGGAGACTCTACTTCTTTTGCACTAACATGTGCAAATTGCCCAACATAGGCATACATATGCATGAAAATCTCATAAAAATAGACAAAAGCGCAAATTTATCGCATTCTACCCCCCTTAAAGAAAACGAGTTACGCCCTCGTAACTCACCTCAAGGAATAGTCTGGATACTTTTCTTCATTATCCTCTTCGGCTTCCCACGTTGCCTCTTCTGACTCGTGGTTAGACCAAAGAACTTTGACAATATGAACATCCTTGTTACGCGTACTACGCACTTTCCTGTCGAGAATCTTGACAGGTCTTTCCTCATAAGTGAGGCTACTATCTATCTGAACTCTTTCAGGCTCTAACACATGGCGCTCATCAGGGATATAGCGCTTCAATTGGGATATATGAAACACATCATGCATCTTTTCAAACTCCATTGGCAATGCCAATCTATAAGCTACTTTCCCAATGCGCTCCAAAATCTCATATGGGCCTACATATTTAGCACTCAGCTTGCCCTTTTTCCCAAATCTCATAACGCCTTTGGTGGGTGATACTTTCAGGAATACTTTATCACCTACAGCGAACTCATCTTCGCGCCGTTTTAAGTCTGCATAACTCTTCTGCCTATCTTGCGCAGCTTGAATTCAGCCTGAATCAATCTAACGTTCTTGACGGTCTCCTCAATAAATTCGTCCCCAAAACTATATTCTCACTATAGTCATTCCAGCAAATGGGACTTCTACACTTCCGTCCATATAACGCCTCAAAAGGTGCCATCTTTATACTCGCATGGTAACTATTGTTGTAAGAAAACTCAATCAAATCTAATTGGTCCTCCCAACTTCCTTGAAAATCTATAGCACAAGCTCGCAACATATCCTCCATAGTTTGGTTAGTCCTCTCAGTCTGACCATCGGTCGCAGGGTGAAAGGCGGTACTCATCTTTAATGTTGTCCCAAGGTTTGATTGGACCTTTTTCCAAAACTTAGATAGAAATCTAGAGTCACGATCCGAAAAATGTCCTTTGGAACTCCTGCAATCTCACTACATGCTTGATATAGGTTGTAGCGAGTTGCTTCTTCTTCCATGTCTCCTTAATAGGTATGAAAACGCGGACTTGGTCAGTCTATCCACTATAACCCAAATGGTATCATTTCCATCCTCGCTTGGGTAAGGCAGTCACAAAGTCCATAGAAATCGAATCCCACTTCCATCCAGGAACCTCTAGTTGACTTTCCCCATGGGTCTCTTATGGTCTATCTTCACTTTCTGACAGGTTAGACACTTAGACACATACTCAGCTACTTCTCGCTTCATGTTCGGCCACCAATAGATCACCTTAAGGTCCTTATACAACTTGTCACCCCCAGGGTGCACAGAATACGGAGTATTATGCCCCTCATCCATAAGACGTCTCTTAAGGTCATTGCACTTCTGTGGTACACACCATCTCCCTTTAAACCTTAGACTCCCATCATCATGAATCTTGAAGTCTACTTCCTTACCTTGCTTCATTTTCTCTTTAATCTTTCTAGATGCTCATTCCGACTTGACCCTCAATGATCTCATCGAAAACTGACACTCCCAAAGAAAGATTACTAAGTCTAGCCTTACTTTCCCCAGGATTTAAAATTTCTAGGTTCAACCTTTGCATATCTCTACACAACTCCTCAGGGACTATCAAAGCACTCAAGCTATGACTCGATTTCCTCTCAAGGCGTCAGCACCACATTGCTTTCCCCTCATGATACTGGATGTCTAGATCTAATCCTTAATCAACTCTAGCCATCTTCTTGCCTCATATTCAAGTCTTTTTGGGTAAATATGACTTCAAGCTCTTATGGTCTGTAAATATCTTGCAAGTTGTCCATAAAGATAATGTCTCCAAATTTCAATGCAAACACTATGGCAGCTAACTCTAGATCATGGGTAGGGTAATTAGCCTCATAAGGTTTCAATTGACGCGATGCATAAGCTATTACCTTACCATTCTGTTGCAACACACAACCCAAACCATTTTTCGAAGCATCACTATAGACCTCAAATCCCTCATTCCATCAGGTAGGGTTAAACAGGTGCAGTGGTTAAACGATCCTTCAAGTCTGAAAAGCTTCCTCACACTTCTCATTCCACTCAAACTTGGACTCCTTTTTCATCAAATTAGTCATAGGTCTTGCTATCTTCGAGAAATCTCTCACAAATCTCCTATAATAGCCAGCTAAACCCAAGAAACTCCTAATGTCAGACACACTCTTTGGAGTTGGCCACTCACTCACAGCTTGAATCTTAGCAGGATCTACGAGACTCCTTCCTTAGACACAAAATGACCCAAGAATGCTACTTTCTCCAAACGAAACTCACACTTAGAGAACTTGGCATTAATTGGTTCTTCTCAAGGTTTCCAAGATAGTCCTCAAATGTTCATCATGCTCGGTTTCATTCCTCGAATATATCAAAATGTCATCAATGAAAACCACTACGAACTTATCTAAAAACTCATGAAAGATTCTATTCATCAAATCCATAAATATAGCAGGAGCATTTGGGTATGGCATTACAGTGAACTCGTAGTGACCACAACGCGTTCTAAAGGCAGTCTTAGGTACATCCTTATCAGCTACCCTCAATTGATGATATCCTGAACGTAAGTCAATCTTCGAGAACACACTCGCTCCATTCAGTTGATCGAATAGGTCATCTATTCTAGGCAAAGGGTACTTGTTCTTATGGTAACATTATTCAACTCCCTATAGTCGATACATAATCTCATACTCCCATCCTTTTTCTTCACGAACAAAACAGGAGCTCCCCAAGGCGATGCACTAGGTCTGATATAACCCTTATCCAAAAGTTCTTGCAATTGTGCCTTTAACTCACTCATCTCAGGAGGTGCCATTCTATAAGGTGCCTTAGATATAGGTGCAGTTCCAGGAACTAAGTCTATGGTAAACTCAACAGCTCTTGCAGGCGGCATACCTGAAATTTCACTCGGGATACATCCACAAACTCATTCACTATTGGGACATCCTCAAGCTTCACTTCTACTTCTTTACTCACATCCTTTTGAATCTCACAATTGATATTGGCTTTGTAAAGACTTAACTAGTTCATCCCAAGAATCACATCTAAGTCTCCTAAGTTAAACTTGATTAAATCGGATGGGAAGACACTCCCTCCGATCTGCAAAGGCAGGTTTTTAAACAGCTTGGTATACCTTATGATTTCTCTAATAGGAATACTAATAGACAAATTAATCACTTCATAATCTACTAATCCCAATTGAATTTCCTCAATCAAGCCTTGCTCAAATCACTGAGCATTTAACTCCTCAGTGGTTATTACCTCAAATGGAAATCTAGACAATGCTATGAACTTGCTATAATACTTAGAGATAGTCATACTTCTCATCCTAAGGTTTATAAACTCTAGTTTCCTCATAAAAGCAGTGTAAAACTTTTCCCTTAAAGCAGCAATAAAGGATTCCCAAATAAACTCTTTCATATAGTCTCATTCTCTTCCTACTATAAGTCAGTCTCATCTTTCAAATACAGTACAACTTGACCTACTTTTAATACTCTCAGGACAGTTCACGACCCCAAAAATCTTTTCAAACGCCCTAATCCGACTCTCTAAGAGGATACGGTCAGCTTACCCCTTAAGGTACGACGGCTTAATCTTAGCTAGTCTCTCAAACATGTCCCAGCAGAATCGGGATGCTCAACTCTTTCGAGTCAAATTCTTTGCCAACAGGCGAATAGCAGAAGCTAAGGCATCATTATTGTTTGACGCTCTACTTCGCGACAGAAATCTAACGTAACTCTACTTTGGGTTCCAGCATAACTTACATGCCCATCTAAGAAGGCAACATTTGATTTGATCATTAAAGATCGCATCAACAAACAATTTCACTAAGTTTCAATATGGAAGGTTCTCTAATAGCCACATAATCATTCATGTAATATATATTCACATCAACGTGCAAGTAGAAACAAGCAAGCAAGAATATAATCACATGATGAAAAAAATGATAATAAAAAAAAATATTCCCATCACGTGCCCAGAATAAATTCTTACTCGCTCATGTAAATAAATAATAGATTTTATTCCTCAATCGATAATAAGAATATTTCTCCAATCCAAAATAACAACTTATTCCTCAATAATATAAGAATGCTCAATAAGGAAATTTAACCCATTGTAGCTTGACTACTTTCCAACGACTAATCTTAAACCATAAATAAATACTCGATGGAGTTACATTATCATTCCTATCCTTATTTCCTTTATACTTTTATGGAGTAAACATTTCATCTCCAAAGTCTCCAAAGTCTTCACTAGAATAATAATAATAGTAACAATAATAATAACTTGAATTCCTAGATCTAGTATATCTTCAAACACTTTTAGGATGATGTCCATTTTCATCCATCTCTAAAACATTCACATTGCTCAGATAAGGTCTCCAAATAATATTGTAGATGTCCTTTCAGGTTTGCACTCTAGTATAATCAAACTCTTGAATTACTTCATATATCGCTAACAGGGATGCCTACTTTTAACACATAATGCATAATGCTCTCTAAGGTAGTGTAACTATAACTTCCAGGCTCATGACATCGAACATTCTCATCATCGCTCAATACAATAGGGTTATAATAGCTTCCTACTCTATTAACTTGCCTGACATACATGGTTAGAGATCTACAACAAATAAACCTATAATGGTTTAGCACTCTCTCTAACGTGTTCCCACAAAATAATAAGGGTAAACAAAAACAAAGGCATGCAAAAATATATAACCTTAGCAGGCAAGAAGGATATAACAATTAGCAGGGAAGAAAAAAATTCATGCATCATCAGCAGGGAAGAAAAATAATAATGCACTTATTTGTAGGGAAGAAAATAATAATGATGCTGAACTAACTTTTCAATGCAGGCATATAATATTTCTATCCTATATGCCCTTCTTATACTACCCATTCTCACAATGCCATTTTATAAACCTTAAAGGCATGAAACTAATGCAGACACTTTTTTTTATAAATAACATTACTTTTGTGCCTAAAATAATTTTTTTCGAAATAATAAAAAAAGTTCGGACTCCAAGGTTACTCGAAAAAATTTCACTCGAATTTTTTTTTTTTCGGACCCTTCAAACTTTCGGAAAACACAATTTTTGAACCCCAATTTCCGAAAAATTTCGGTTCTTAAAAAGAAATTTTGATCCTCAAAATATTTTGTGTCTAACTTTTCAAATGAAACGTAGGAGCAATACTAAGGTTTCCTTCAAATAACCCATAAGCTAGGTAACTTAAGAAGCTAAAGTCTCTTAATAAGCTAGTTAGTTAGGCGCCTATAAGTCTTAAACTAACCTAAAGCTCCCAGATACCACTTTGTAACACCCCGATAATTCTCTCTTTCTAGAAAATACTTTTATAACAAATCTAGAGAATTACCCAGACATTATCGCCCGTGTGATAACGTTTCGGCTTACTCAGAATGTTGCAGCGGAAAACTTATTAAAACAAAATCAACTTTATTAAACTTATGAAACCAAATGACAATGTCAAACTTAAACACACCAACTAAATAAACCTCAAACTTAAATAAATATGTTCCTACGAAAATAACTTAAATAATACTAATGTCACAAAAGCCTCTCCATTCCAGATTCCCCAATGGTATGCATCTTCGAACCTGTAATGTCAATGATGTCTTGACTCTGCTCCCCCGAAGGATCACCACAGGATCAATAGGCAAAGCCATGATCACAAACACAGACAAGCACGTAATCAGCAAAGCTGAGTACTAAATATCAGACAGAAATAATCCTAAACATGATACTACAAACATAACTTGCAGGAATAAATAATAACATAAGTAAATAATACTCTACCGACAACTTTTACTGAACTAAACTTAACCCAACTTTTTATTACTTTAATGGAATAGTTATTGGACGAGTTGTCCTGCCAATAAAAATGAAATGGGGGCGCGACTCCGCATTTCAGAGTGACCTGCGATATCGAGGAACCTTTTGAAATAAAAAGGGATGGTGATCAACCCATTCGTAGAAAAGCTATGGCACGCTCACCATAACCCCAACCCTTATGTCCAACTCTAGACGTGCACCAGTTTAAAGTCTATAACCTATTCTCGTTTCACTTTACGTTGCATTCATTTTAATACTTGTGTTGACACCACAACAACCAAATAACACACAATTCACAATCACATAATCATAACAAAATTCTTTTTATCCGTGGATTAACAAGTGTTCACAACTTATCAATCAAGACTCCTTTTATTTCTTTTTATCCTTTGTTGAACCTAGCCAACAGAAATCCGTACCTTTATATAGGTATAACTCATACTTACCAAATAAGATCCACGGTTCTTATAAGATAAATAAATAATCTCCAAGAATCTATGTAACACATGATTCCAACTTACTTACAGTAATTCACTCACGAATTAATACCAAAAACTGAACTTATCTGCTTGCATCAAACTTCCATACAAACAGTCATACTCATAAATATTCTTAGTTTACATGTAACACACATGCAAGTAACATGTAAAACAATTTCAGTAAATCATATATATGAACAACAAAGTCCTATACATGATACTAATAAATAAAATCCCTAAGGCATGTTTCTAAACCATATAGCACGTAGACTATGTACGTACCTTGTATAAACGCAACGGTAGGCCACTTTTATGCTCTAAAAGTCCCTTACTATGAATTCTCCGCCTAGAAAAATAAAATAACAAAGTAAATACCTGAACTAAAAATTTCCAGCAACTTAAAAACGTCCCAAACCCTTTTAAACGTCTTTAAAAATCATTTTTATGTATTAAACTCTCGTTATTTTTAATCCCTAGTATAGTACAACTATTCTAGTGATTAAAAATCATCAAAACCCCTTAAAATACCAACTTTCCGAATTTCCAGCATTTATAAAATTTTATAAACCTTCTGAAAATATTTTAAATGCATAAAAAATCATATTCTACTCAAAATTCATATTCATACTTTAAATATATGGTTTCTAGTGATTTAAAACCCTAAAAACCATATCTTTCATGATTAAAACTGAAAATAATAAATCTGAAATTATTACTTTTATACGTATGAAAACCGAAAATATATTCTTCATATAAAATAATAACTTAAATCATAAACATGTCAATAGTAATAAAATAACAATAAAAATTAGGACTTTAATGGAATCTTAAAGGAGAAGAAAAGAAAATAACCAAAACAAAAGGAGGAAGGGCGCCGGCGGCAAGTGACAGCAGCACAGGTGGCGGCGGCAGCAGCTTTCGTGGCTCAAGGAAAGACTTGTGACGTTTCTTGTTCAACAAGAAACGTTACTTAACGAAGAAGAAACGATCTTTGGTGGGGAAAATATGAACGCATGCAACAAGAGGAGAGAGAAAGTGAAAGGCCGAGTGAGAGAGAAGCAAACCAGAATTTACGTGCAAGGGAGGAGAGAGAAAATAGAGTGTAGGGTGAGATTTTGGGTTTTTAGGATATTTAAATAGGCTAATCCTTTTGGGTTTAGGAAAAGAGATAAGATTTACAAAAAAAAGATTTGATGACTAATAAGATGGTCAACTTAGGACTTTAATCATCAATAGGACTCTTTTCCTTTTTATCTTTTTAGGAGCTTCGATTCCATTAAACTTCTTTTTAAATAAATACTTTTAATACTTAAATCTTTTATTAAGACATGCTTAATTAAAACATTTTCAATTTTATTAAGCTATGAAAATATTTTTAGTTGACTTTTAAAAATAGTCAACCCTTTTTAAAAGTCAAATCATTTTCCAAACTCATTTGGATTTAAATATAATTACATAAATACTTTAATATATTTATGAAAATCCTTTAAAAATGTGGGGGATTACAGGCTGTGTGTTCCTTAGATTTGGGAACAGCAGGTTGTTCCTCTAGGATGGGAACAACAGTTGTTTCCTTTTCTTTGGGAACATAACATGAAGGCTTTGAGGTAGAGGGAGGGATAGGATTGATTTGTGGTGCAATGTGAGATAGAGAGGCAGATTTTGGTGGAGATGGAGGAAAAGGAGGAATAGTTTCCATAGGTACAGGAGTCTGTTCCCTAGAAGGAGGAAGGTTAGACTCATAAACTTCCTTAGCAATCATTCTAACGTCATCTTCATCAAAACTTTCATCTGTGTCAATCAAAGGAAAGTTTAGTACTTTCATGTTTGAACTCTTTGACTAGTCCGAGGGCTTTTTGTAACCGCTTTCACCACCTCTTCAACCACCTTCTTCCCTTTCGTCTTAGCTTCTTCTTTTTCTTTTTCATTTTTCTGTTCTTTTTCTTTTTTATTTTTCTGTTTCTTTCTTCCATTTTTTTTCTCAACTTCCATCTCTTTTTCTTCTTCTTCCACATCATCATATCACATCATCACATCATCATCAAGTTAGCTTCCTTGATTACTTCCCATTCACAACACAACATTCAAATTATTCAAGGCACGCACATTCAACATATTTCCCGTGATACACCAATGGTTTGAGCCCGAAATTTTCACATTAACTTAAGCAAATTTCGGTTATTAAGCCCATACCAACAACAAACCATTTTCAATACAATGACTCAATGTTGAATCATTAAGAGGGAAAGTTTATGTGTTTTGAGAGGCTAAACAATGATATAAATCAAGTCCAACATGCTAACTTGAGCACGTTTAGAGAGACGAGGAATAAGCTTTCTTTAGATGTGAATAAAATTTTGTGGGGGAAAAGAAGATTGATCAAGAAATGTTTTCCCTTTTGACCACCATATTTAACAATCAATTGATCAAAAGAAATTGAAAAGGATAGGAACCTTTTGTTCTTAAAATAAACATCGTTCCTCTCACGGAACACCAGCAATTTACCCAAAATTTTAGCATTAAAATCAATTTGGTTCCCTTTCACCAAGTGAACAATTCCTTCTTCATCAATGGAAAAGTTTTCACAAAATTCATCCATTAATTTAGGAATACAAATTTCCATAACAATTCACAAAAAGATGTTCCCAACCTTGAAACTTGATCATAGTAAGCAATTGACGAAAATTTACTCTTTTCACCAAGAAACATCAATAAAAGTCCATGAACATACCTAGTTGCCGTGGTATTTTTTCGAGCAACTCTTGTTGTTCCTTCTCAGGAACATCCGATTCCCCTCACTTGTTGCATGTTGTTCTTCCTATCCATTTCCAGGTTTTCAATTGTCTTCCTTTTTCTTAGGATTCTTGTTGATGAATTTGGAGAGATATCCATGGGAGTAGGTGATTCAATGTTAATGGAGGAAGGAGAGGGTTTTTCGGTTTGTGGGAGGGAGAGAGTGAGAAGTGTTTTTGGGATTCATGATTTTGTGGAGGTTTTTCGGTTTTATGAAAAGAAACAAAAGAGTTGTTTTTGGTTTTAAGGAAACTAGGAAATAAAATAAAAATTAAGAAACCGTGTATAGTACACGTTTTTAGAAAGAAAAAATCTTCATTAATTAAAAAATATCTTCAACTAACTTGAGAGATATAAGGAAAAAATCAGATTTTTAGGAAAAAAATCTGAACAGAATATTTTTGGATTTTTGAATTTTGAAAGAAAAAAAAATCTAAACTTAATACGCTGGGAACAGCGTTTGGGAACAATGAATGGAAACAAGAAATTTTGCTACTTTGGAACACCATTAATTTTTTAATCCTTTGTCATCACTTAAGGCATAGAATTGTCTTATGAACAATAAGGGGAATATTATTGGACATTGGTGAGCAGTTTTCAGACATTTTTACTTATATACATGAAATAATCATATAAGGATTGTGATGTATTTAAGCAAATAAGAACATCGAATATGCACATCCAAAATAATGCCAAAGAATAACACAAAGGGGAAATATTGTAGCAATCATTTCAACTTGATTAAGCCAAGTTCAAGTCTCAATTTTCAAACCTATCTCTATTTAAGGGTTTGTCAAAATGTCTGCAATTTGACGTTCAGTCTCACAGAATTCCATTTTAATAAGACCCTTTTCAACATTATCTTTCAGAAAGTGATGCCTAATATGGATGTGTTTGACTCTTGAATGATGCACGGATCTTTAGAAATACTAATAGCACTAGTATTATCACAATAGATGGGAACACATTCAAAGTAAATTCCATAGTCACGTAGTTGTTGTTTTATCCATAGCATTTGGGAACAACATGCTGCTGTCAACATATTCAGCCTCAGCTGTAGATAAAGCAACTGTGTTTTGCTTCTTGGTGCTCCAAGAAACTAAACTATGACTAAGGAACTGAACCATACCTGATGTACTCTTCCTATTGACCAGATCTCCTGCATAGTCAGCATCCGCAAATCCTTTTAATTCAAAGGTATCACTTCTCGAATAGAATAGGCTTAAATCATCTGTTCCCTTGAGGTATCTTAGGATTCTCTTCACAGCTGTGAGATGAGATTCCTTTGGATTGGCTTGAAACCTTGCACATAACCCTACACTGAAAGCAATATCAGGACGACTTGCAGTTAGATATAGTAATGAGCCAATCATACCTCGATACTTGGTTTGTCCACACTTGTTCCTATAGAATCTTCATCCAATCTGGTTGAATTCCCATAGGTGTATGATTACTTTGGATGCTCCAAACCATACTTTTTCAATAGTTCCTTTATGTACTTTTGTTGATGGATGTAGATTCCTTCTTCTGTTTGCTTGATTTGCAACCCCAAGAAGAAGTTAGCTCCCCATCATACTCATTTCAATTCTTTACTCATGAGATTAGCAAAGTCCTTGCACAAAGATTCATTAGTGGCACCAAATATAATATCATCAACATATATTTGAACAACTAATAAATGTTTTCCTTTTGATTTTAAAAACAAGGTTCGATCCAATTTTCCTCTTTTAAACTCATTTTCAAGAAGGAACTTAGAAAGTCTTTCATACCATGCTCTTGGAGCTTGCTTTAACCCATAAAGAGCTTTGTCAAGCTTAAAGACATGATTAGGAAATCTTTATTTTCAAAACCTGGAGGTTGTTCTACAATACCTCCTCATTAAGATAACCATTTAGAAAAGCACATTTTACATCCATTTGATACAATTTAAAACCCATGAAAGCAGCAAAGCTATGAAAATTCTAATTGCTTCCAATCTTGCAACGGGCAAAAGTTTCTTCATAATCTATACCTTCCGTTGATTGTATCCTTTACAACTAACCTGGCCTTGTTTCTTATATGGCCGAACTCATCCAATTTGTTTCTAAACACCCACTTTAAACCAATAACCTTGTTGTGTTTAGGTTTAGGTTCAAGGTGCCAAACTTTGTTTCTTTCAAATTGATGAAGTTCATCTGCATAGCTACGATCCAATCAGCATCAGTGAGAGCTTCTTCATGGTTCCTGGATTCCAACATAGAAAGAAAAGCATGAAAAGCACAAAAATTTTCAATTGAGATCTCGTTTGAGTTCCCTTGTTTATGTCACTGATTATGAGTTCCACAGGATGGGAATATGAGTTTTCCAAGGCTTTGGTTGGAAATCCTGGATGGAAACTTGATTTCCTTGATTATCTTCACTTCCCTGTTCTTGGGAACCAGGTTCAACAATAGTGGATTCATTCACTTGTGTATCATCACCTAGTTCTTCTTCTCCTTCATTGGGAACAGGAACAGGATGTTGTTCCCTTGGCTTTGTTCCCATGACTTCGTCTTCCAAAGTCTCATCAATAAGACTTTGATCTTTTGCCATCCTATTTCGAAGTCATCATCAACCTGTGTGCTTGCATCAAATTTATCTGTTTCATAAAAATAACATGCACACTTTCTTCTACACACATAGACCTTTTATTATAAACTCTATAAGCTTTGCTACTAGAAGAATATCCTAAGAATACAGCTTCACACTTTAGCATCAAATTTTCCGATTTTGTTTTCCATTATTAGGAACAAAACATTTACATCCAAATGTTCTAATATATGTAATATTGGGTTTTTACCAAATACAGCTCATAAGGAGTTTTATTTAATAAAGGTCTCACCATGGCGCGATTTATAATATGACAAGCAGTATTCACAGCTTCTGCCCAAAATTAGGAAGACCACTAGCTATCAACATAGTCCTAGCCATTTTCTATGTTCTATTCTTCCTTTCAACAACACCATTTTGTTGAGGTGTTCTAGGGGCGAGAAATTGTGATCTAACCATTGTCTCTACTAAAGTCATCAAATTAAAGTTCTCAAATTCTTTGCCATGGTCGGATCTAAGGTGTAGCAGTTTTGACCACTCAAATTTTGAACTTTCTTTGCAAAGACAAGGAACTCATCACAAGTCTCGTCCTTGCTAGAAAGAAAAATAACCCATGTAAATCTAAGAAGTCATCTACAATAACCAACACATATTTCTTGCCACTCCTACTGTAATCCCCCACAATTTTAAAGAATTTTCATAAATATATTGAAGTATTTATGTAGTTATATTTAAATTCAAATGAGTTTGGAAAATGATTTGACTTTTGAAAGGCTTGACTATTTTAAAGTCAACTAACATTATTTTTCATAGCTTAATAAAATTTGAAATATTTTAATTAAGCATGTTTTGATAAGAGTTTTAAATACTAGTAGTATATTGAAAATGTAGTTAATGGAATCGAAAGCCCAAAAAGTGATAAAAAGGGAAAGAGTCATTTGATGACTAAAGTTTTAAATAGCCCATCTTATTAGTCATCAAGTTTCATTAATTAAAATCTCTTTTCCTAAGCCCACAAGTACAAACCTTTATATAAATATCCTAAAAACCCAATTATTTTACCCTACACACTTATTTTTCTCCACTTCACCGTAATTTCTCTCTCCTCACTCGGCATTCTCTCTCTCCTCCTTGTTGTCGTTTTCTTATCTTCATCTTTCCTCTCAAAAGTTTGTTTCTTCTTCTTCAAGTAACGTTTCTTGTTCAACAAGAAACGTCATAAATCTTTTCTTTGAGCTAAGAACCGACCGACCGTCGGTCCCCTGTCGTGGCTACTGCTATCCGACGCCTTTTTCCACATTATTGTTGGTTGTTTTTCTTTCTTCCTCTCTAAGATTCCATTAAAATACTAGTTTTTATGTTATTATATTAATATTTATCATGTTTATGAATTAAAGTACTGTTTTATTTATATAAATTTTTGTTATTATGATTATTATTATAATAAATTCACATTTAATATGTTAAGTTTATTTAGTTTTTATCATGAAAATTTATAGTTTTTAGGGTTTTTAATAACTAGAAACTATATATATAAAGTATAAATCATGAGATTTGGTTAGTACATAATTTTATATGTATTGAATATATTTTCAGAAGATTTATTTTATAAGTGCTGTAATTTCAGAAAATAAGTATTTTAAGAGTTTTAAAGGATTTTTAATCACTAGAATAGTTGTACTATACTAGGGATTTAAAAAATACGAAAGTTTGGTACGTAAAAACGATTTTAAAACACGTTTAAGGGGGTTTTGATCGTTTTGAAGTTGCTGTAATTTTTCAGTTCGAGATATTTATTTCATTACTTTCTTTTCTAGGCGGAGATTTCGTAGTAGGAGACATTTAGCGAGTAAAAGTGGCCTACCGATTGGTTTATACAAGGTACGTACATCGTCTACGTGCTATGTGATTTAGAAGCATGCTCTAAGAGTATTTTATTTATTAGTATCATGTATATGACTCTATTTGTTCATATATATGATTACTGGAATTGTTTTTACATGTTATTTGCCTGTGTGCTACATGTAAACTAGAAGTGATTATGATTGTAAATGGTTGTATGGAAGATTGATGCAAGCAGGATAAGTCAAGTTATTTATTAATTCGTGAGTGAATTAATATAAGTAGAGTGAATCATGTCTTACATGTATTCTTTGAGTATTATTTACTATCTTATAAGGACCGTGGACCTTATCTGGTAAGTTACAAGTTCTACCTATATAAAGGTAAAGTTTATTGTTGGCTAGGTTCAACAAGCAAGTTAGTAAAGTATGAAAAGGAGTTAAAGGAGTCTTGATTGATGAGTTGTGATCACTTGTTAATCCAAAGATAAAAAGAGTTTCTGTTATGACTGTTTGAGTATTAATTATGTGTTGCTTGTTTGTTGTGTCAACACAAGTAATAAAATACATTCAAGTTAAAGTGAAACGAGAATAGGTTATAGACTTTAGACTGGTGCACGTCTAGAGTTGGACACTAAGGGTTGGAATGCATGGTGAGCGTACCATGGGTTCTTCTAGGAATGGATTGATCACCATCCCTCTTTCAGTTCAAAGGTTCCTCGATATCGCAGGTCATTTTTGGAATATGTGGTAGCTCCCATATTTCCTATTTTTAGATAAGTCAACTCGTCCAATAACTATTCCATTTAAAGAAAGAAATAAAGTTTAGAGTCTAGTTCAGTAAAAGTTGCCTGCAGATTATTATATGTTTATATTATTATTTATCCCTGCAAGTTACTTTTGTAGTATCATGTTTAGGATTATTTATGCCTGATATGTAGTACTCAGCTTTGCTGATTACGTGCTTGTTGTGTGTGTGATCATGGCTTTGCCTATTGATCCTGTGGTGATCCTTAGGAAGAGTAGAGTCGAGAAAGCATTGACATTACAGGTTCGCAGATGCATCTCATTGGGAATCTGGAATGGAGAGACTCATTGTATTACTAGTATTATTTAAGTTGCTTTCGTATGAACATTTAATTTTCAGACATTAGTTTTAAGTTGGTGTGTTTTAGTTTCAGATATTGTTATTGATTTCATAAGCTTTAATAAAGTTGTTTTTGGTAAGTTGTTTACTGCTGCAAAATTCTGAGTAAGCCGAAACGTTATCACACGGGGCGATAATGCCTGGGTAATTCTCTAAGATTTATTATAAAAGTATTTTCTAGAAAGAGAGAATTATCGGGGTGTTACAAAGTGGTATCTGGGAGCTTTAGGTTAGTTTAAGACTTATAGGCGCCTAACTAACTAGCTTACTAAGTGGTTTTAGCTTACTAAGTTACCTAGCTTATTAGTTATTTGAAGGAAACCTTAGTATCGCTCCTACGTTTTCATTTCGAAAGTTGGTCATAAACCGAATTTTTTTTTCCGGGAAATTCAGATGGTGCGTTTTTTTATTTATTGTTCGAAATTTTTTTATTCGAAATCTTGTTTTTATTCGAATTTTTTTTTTTTTTTTTTGCGAAAATTATACGAGTTCGAAATTTTTTTCAAAACAACTTGATTAGTCCGAAATTTTTTCTGTAGGACGAATTTTTTTTTTTTCGGGTGCATAAGTCCGAAATTTTATCTACTCGAATTTTTTTTTGGAAAAATTGACAAAAATAAGCCAACCTTTGGCCGATCTGCCACAATTAAGTCAACCTTTTGAAAATCCAGATTTAAGCCAACTTTGTAATCATTTAAACCAAATTAGGTCATTGACTTTAGTTTACCTGCTAAACGGGTTCCAACAAGTTAATTATGATTAGTGTTAATTAACGATTAGTTTTAATTATTTACTTTGTATATTTAATTTTAACATATGGTAAATTCTTTTTTAATTGATAATGATTAATTTAATTTTTCTAATTACACAAACCAATTTCTCTCTCTTGCCTCACCATCAATCCCTCTCTCTTCCTATTGCCCGCCACCAACGAACCCACCCAACCACCACTGCCACCAGCAAACCCACCCAGCCACCTCTCCCACCAACGACCTCCACAACCATCCCTACCAACGAACCCACCACAACAAAGTCCTAATAACACAACCACCACTGTGACCACCGCCACCACACCATGACCACCACCTCTCTCCTCCCTCTTTTAATGCCCCCACCCCATCCAACCACATACATACTCATCTCCATAAATCGCCACTCGAAATCCCCACCATCCCATAACCCGTTGCGGACCAAACCCACCACAACGAAACTCCCTAATCGAACCACCCAGACCCACCCAAACCCTCGAACCCAGCAACCATCGAAACAACCCCACTTGCCCTCACCTAAAACAAACCCAGCCAGCCACCATCCAAAACCTTAACCCCCAAAAAAACCTACCCAACCACCACGAAAAACCCCCATAACCAAGCTACACCAGCCACCATCACAAATCCCCACAACTCATCTACTACTAATCGAACAATACCCTATCAAAGGATCTCGTCCAAAAAAAAAAAAGAGAAGAAAACAAAGAGAAGAGAAAGCAGATGCGATGGTGGCGTTGGCACGGCGCGACAACAATTATGCGAGTAGTGGTTGTGGTGGTAGTAGGCGAGTAGTGGTTGCGGTGGTAGTAGGCGAGTAGTGGTTGTGGTGGTGGTAGGCGATTAGTGGTTGCGGTGGTGTAGTGATTAGTGGTGGTGGTGGTGCTTAAGAGAGTGAGAAGGTGGAGAGAGAAAGAGAGGAGATTAGAATAAAGAGGGGGGAGAGAAATCAGAATTAAGGGAAAAAAAACAAAAACAAAAAAAACAAAATAGATTACCTGTGAATCCGGTTTTAAGTCATCTGACTTAAAATTGGCAAAACTGATAATAAGGTTGTATTATATCCGGATTTTCAATAGGTTGGCTTAAATGTGGAAGACGTGCCAAAGGCTGGCTTATTTTTGTCAATTTTTCCTTTTTTTTTTATTATTCGAATTTTTTTTTAGACACTTAAGTAATGTTATTCATAAAAGTGTCTGCATTATTTTTCATGCCTTTAAGGTTTATAGTATTGCATTGCGAGAATGGGTAGTATAAGAAGGGCATATAGGATAGAAATATTATATGCCTGCATTAGAAAGTTAGTTCAGCATCATTATTATTTTCTTCCCTGCAAATAAGTGCATTATTTTACTTCCCTGCTAATGATGCATGAATATTTATTTTTTCCTCCCTGCTAACTGTTTATAATTCTTGCATGCAAAGTGTATATTTACATGCCTTTGTTTTTGTTTACCCCTTGTTATTTGTGGGAACACGTTAGAGAGAGTGCTAAACCTTCTGGTTTATTGTGTTGTAGCTCTACGAATATGGCTGCTAATCTAGGCAATTATTTTAACCCCATTGTTCTGACTGACGATGAAGCCGGCGACTTTCATGCACCCATTGACCATAGAGAGTATGAAGACCTGCATTGGACAATGCGTTGTATTTTGAGGAAGGAATTTGCTAGGGATAATGAAGTCATCATAGAAATGGACCGTGCTAGAGGTACCACTAGGGAGGATATCTATGATGCATGTTTCAGGTATGCATCTGAACCTGAAGAGGACGAAGACACCATACCTATTAGAAGATCTAAGATCCAGAGAAAGTTCATCGATTATTATGAGGACGAAGAAGAGGATGAAGCTAGTGATGAAACCTTCATACTTGAGCAGTTAAGGAAGATAAGGATAAAGATGGCAATGTAGTGCCATAAGTTATATATATACTTATATACTTTTTTTTTAATATATATAGATATACATAAGATATTAGTTATAAGAATAATGTTGGATGTGTGCCAACAAGGACAAAGGTGTTTTATAGAGTTATCATTTTAGGAAAAATATAGATACTAGTGCGTTATTTTTATTTCACATTTTTCCCTTCTATGGAAGAATAAAGATATTGTTCATTTTTTGGAGGAGTAAGAATTTATTTTGGGCATGTGATGGGAAATATTTTTATCTATTTTATTTTCATTATGTGATTATATTTTCTTGCTCAATTCCATTTCATGTTGATATGAATTTATTTACGTGAACAATTATATGAATATTAGAGAACATTTCATGATTGGAACAAGTGGAATTGTATGTTGATGCGATCTTTAATGATCAAATCAAGTGTTGCCTTACTTAGATAACTATATAGGTATACTGGAAACCTGAGTAGAGTTATATTACTTTCAGGTCCCGGAGTAGAATGGCTAACAACACTGAACTAGCTGATGCTATTCGCCTCATGGCGGAGAAACTGAACAGGACAAGGTCGAACGTCCAGAGACTGCGGGAGAGATGTTCGAAAGACTGGCCAATGTGAAACCACCTTACTTTAAGGGGCCATCTGACCCTACCTTCCTAGAGAACTGGATTAGGGAATTTGAGAAATTATTTGAAGTAGTAAATTGCCCTGCTGAGTTGAGGTAGGCCAGGCTGTATTATATCTAAAGGATGAGGCCGATTTGTGGTGGAGAGAAAACGGGGCTAGGTTGAGTGCTGCTGAGGGATTCAATTGGGAAGCCTTTGTGGTTGTGTGAGGGAAAGTTTTACCCGCCTTCATGAGAAAACAGAAAGCTCAAGAGTTCATCACCTTAGAATGGGTAGTATGACTATCTCTGAATGTTATAGTAAATTCATAACCCTGTCTAGGTTTGCACCTGAGGTGGTAGCTACTGAGGAGCTTAAGGCTCAGAGGTTCGAACAAGGGTTGACTGATGAAATCTAGTAGGGATTAGGGGGTGAAACCTTTACATCTTAAGATGTGGTGTATGGGAGAGCTTCACATATTTATGGGTTGCAATCAAGGAGAGATAAGAGGAATGTGGTAATAGGCGAAAAGAGAAAAGAGGTTAGTACTGGGGGAAACCAAGGTAATTTTAAGAAAAACCAGAGTGGAAATGGGAATTTCCAAGGGAGGAATAACTAGGATAGTCGCAAAGGGAAACCTGAGAGAGTGCATCACTGCAAGTTTTATGACAAAAATCATCCTGGGAGAGACTGCAAGGGAGATTTAGTAACCTGTAACTATTGCCAGAAGAAGGGTCATAGGGAGTATGAGTGCTTCTCCAAGCACGGGAAAGATCTGAAGACTCAAGGGAACGATAATCAGGCTTGATCAGGATCCAATCAGTCAGGGAACCAGGGTCCTAAGCCTGGAGGTCAGAATACCCAAGGAAACTATAGTAGGCCTGCTAATGAAAATCCTACCCAGAATAAGCCTGCAGGAAAAATGTTCGTGATGAGTCGTAGCGAAGCGGAGAGGTCCGCTGATGTGGTCACTGGTAATTTCTCTATTAATTCAGTTTTCGTTAAAACGTTATTTGATTCGGGGGCGACTTATTCTTTTATTTCGTCTTCTGTCCTAAAGAGTCTGGGGTTAGTAGAGTATGAATCAATTGACTTGTCTATCAGTATTCCTACTGGAGAAGTCATAAAGTGTACTAAGTTGTTCAAGAACCTGCCTTTGAAGATAGGAGGGAGTGTCTTCCCATCCGACTTAATTGAGTTCAACTTAGGAGACCTAGATGTGATTCTTGGGATGAACTGGTTGAGTCTTACAAGGCACATTGATTGTGAAGGTTCAAAAGGTAGTGTTGAGAAACCTTCGGGAAAATTGACCTCATATAGACGATTTGGAAACCCAAGAAGTTTGGAGTGATCTCTGCTATGCAAGTGCAGAAGTTGATGAGAAAGGGGTGTGATATTTTTCTGTAGCGTGCAAGATGTAGTAAGGAAGCTGAACTAAAACTTGAGGATGTTCCAATAGTGAATGAGTTTATGGATGTATTTCCGAGTGAAATTTCAGGTATGCCGCCTGCAAGAGCTGTTGAGTTTACCATAGACTTAGTTCCTGAACTGCACATATATCTAAGGCACCTTATAGAATGGCACCTCCTGAGATGAGTGAGTTAAAGACGCTACTGCAAGAGCTTTTGGATAAAGGTTATATCAGGCCTAGTGCATCGCCTTGGGGAGCTCCTGTATTGTTCGTGAAGAAAAAGGATGGGAGTATGAGGTTATGTATCGACTATAGGGAGTTGAACAATGTTACCATCAAAAAAAGTACCCTTTGCCTAGAATAGATGACCTATTCGATCAACTGAATGGAGCGAGTTGTTCTCGAAGATTGACTTACGTTCAGGATATCATCATTGAGGGTAGCGAATAAGGATGGCCTAAGACTGCCTTTAGAACGCGTTATGGTCACTACGAGTTCACTGTAATGCCATTTGGGTTAACCAATGCTCCTGCTATATTTATGGACTTGATGAATAGGATCTTTCATGAGTTTTTAGATAAGTTCGTAGTGGTTTTCATTGATGACATTTTGATATATTCGAGGAATGAAACCGAGCATGATGAACATTTAGGATTATTTGGAGACTTTGAGAAAGAACCAACTATATGCCAATTCTCTAAGTGTGATTTCGTTTGGAGAAAGTAGCATTTTTGGGTCATTTTGTGTCTAAGGAAGGAGTCTCAGTAGATCCTGCTAAGATTCAAGCTGTGAGTGAGTGGCCAACTCCAAAGAGTGTGAACATTAGGAGTTTCTTGGGTTTAGCTGGCTATTATAGGAGATTTGTGAGAGATTTCTCGAAGATAGCAAGACCTATGATAAGTTTGATGAAAAAGGAATCCAAGTTTGAGTGGAATGAGAAGTGTGAGGAAGCTTTTCAACCTTGAAGGATCGTTTAACCACTGCACCTGTTTTCACCCTACCTGATGGAATGAGGGATTTGAGGTCTATAGTGATGCTTCGAAAAATGGTTTGGGTTGTGTGTTGCAACAGAATGGTAAGGTAATAGCTTATGCATCGCGTCAATTGAAACCTTATGAGGCTAATTACCCTACCCATGATCTAGAGTTAGCTGCCATAGTGTTTGCTTGAAATTTGGAGACATTATCTTTATGGAGCAACTTGCAAGATATTTACAGACCATAAGAGCTTGAAGTACATATTTACCCAAAAAGACTTGAATATGAGGCAAGAGAAGATGGCTGAGTTGATTAAAGACTACGATTTAGACATCCAGTATCATGAGGGGAAAGCCAATGTGGTGGCTGACGCCTTAAGTAGGAAATCGAGTCATAGCTTGAGTGCTTTGATAGTCCCTGAGGAGTTGTGTAGAGATATGCAAAGGTTGAACCTAGAAATTTTAAATCCTGGGGAAAGTGAGGCTAGACTTAGTAATCTTTCTTTGGGAGTGTCAGTTTTCGATGAGATCATTGAGGGTCAAGTCGGGGATGAGCATCTAGACAAGATCAAGGAGAAAATGAAGCAAGGTAAGGAAGTAGACTTCAAGATTCATGATGATGGGAGTCTAAGGTTAAAGGGAGGTGGTGTGTACCACAGAAGTGCAATGACCTTAAGAGACGTCTTATGGATGAGGGGCATAATACTCCGTATTCTGTGCACCCTGGGGGTGACAAGTTGTATAAGGACCTTAAGGTGATCTATTGGTGGCTGAACATGAAGCGAGAAGTAGCTGAATATGTGTCTAAGTGTCTAACCTGTCAAAAAGTGAAGATAGACCATAAGAGACCCATGGGGAAAGTTCAATCGTTAGAGGTTCCTGGATGGAAGTGGGATTCGATTTCTATGGACTTTGTGACTGCCTTACCCAAAACGAGGAATGGAAATGATACCATTTGGGTTATAGTGGATAGACTGACCAAGTCCGCTGTTTTCATACCTATTAAGGAGACATGGAAGAAGAAGCAACTCGCTACAACCTATATCAAGCATGTCGTGAGATTGCATGAAGTTCCAAAGGACATTATCTCGGATCGTCACTCTAGATTCGTGCGAGATTTCTCAAAGACCAATTTAATGAAAAAGGAGTCCAAGTTTGAGTGGAATGAGAAGTGTGAGGAAGCTTTCCAGATCTTGAAGGATCGTTTAACCTTTGCACCTGTTTTAACCCTACCTGATGGGAATGAAAGATTTGAGGTATATATTGATGCTTCGAAAAATGGTTTGGGTTGTGTGTTGCAAAAGAATGGTAAGGTAATTGCGTATGCATCGCGTCAATTGAAACCTTATGAGGCTAATTACCCTACCCATGATCTAGAGTTAGCTGCCATGATGTTTGCATTGAAAATTTGGAGACATTATCTCTATGGAGCAACTTGTAAGATATTTACAGATCAGAAGAGTTTGAAGTACATATTTACTCAAAAAGACTTGAATATGAGGCAGAGAAGATGGTTGGAGTTGATTAAAGATTACGATTTAGACATCCAATATCATGAGGGGAAAGCCAATGTGGTGGCTGACGCCTTGAGCAGGAAATCGAGTCATAGCTTGAGTACTTTAATAGTCCAGAGGAGTTGTGTAGAGATATGCAAAGGTTGAATCTGGAAATTTTAAATCCTGGGGAAAGTGAGGCTAGACTTAGTAATCTTTCTTTGGGAGTGTCAGTTTTCGACGAGATTATTGAGGGTCAAGTCGGGGATGAGCACCTAGACAAGATCAAGGAGAAAATGAAGCAAGGAAAGGAAGTAGACTTCAAGATTCATGATGATGGGAGTCTAAGGTTTAAAGGGAGGTGGTGTGTACCACAGAAGTGCAATGACCTTAAGAGACGTCTTATGGACGAGGGCATAATACTCCATATTCTGTGCACCCTGGGGGTGACAAGCTGTATAAAGACCTTAAGGTGACTATTGGTGGCCAAACATGAAGTGAGAAGTAGCCGAATACGTGTCTAAGTGTCTTAACCTGTCAGAAGGTGAAGATCGACCATAAGAGACCCATGGGGAAAGTTCAATCACTAGAGGTCCCTGGATGGAAGTGGGATTCTATTTCTATGGACTTTGTGACTGCCTTACCCAAGACGAGGAGTGGAAATGACACCATTTGGGTTATTGTGGATAGACTGACCAATCCGCCGTGTTCATACCTATTAAGGAAACATGGAAAAAGAAGCAACTCGCTACGACCTATATCAAGCATGTAGTGAGATTGCATGGAGTTCCAAAGGACATTATCTCGGATCGTGACTCTAGATTTCTATCTAAGTTCTTGGAAAAAGGTCCAATTAAACCTTGGGACAACATTGAAAATGAGTACCGCCTTTCACCCTGCGACCGATGGTCAGACTGAGAGGACTAATCAGACTATAGGATATGTTGAGAGCTTGTGCAATGATTTTCAAGGAAGTTGGGAGGACCAATTAGATTTGATTGAGTTTTCTTACAACAATAGTTACCATGCAAGTATAAAGATGGCACCATTTGAGGCATTATATGGACTGAAATGTAGAAGTCCGATTTGCTGGAATGACGTTAGCGAAAATATAGTCTTGGGGACTGAATTAATTGAGGAGACCGTCAAGAATGTCAAATTGATTCAGGCTCGAATTCAAGCTGCGCAAGATAGGCAGAAAAGTTATGCAGATTTAAAACGTCGCGAAGATGAGTTTGCTGTAGGTGATAAAGTATTCCTGAAAGTATCACCCACTAAAGGCGTTATGAGATTTGGGAAAAAGGGCAAGCTAAGTGCTAAATATGTAGGCCCATATGAGATTTTGGAGCGCATTGGGAAAGTAGCTTATAGATTGGCATTGCCAATGGAGTTTGAAAAGATGCATGATGTATTCCACATCTCCAACTTAAGGCTATATCCCTGATGAGCGTCATGTGTTAGAGCCTGAAAGAGTCAGATAGATAGTAGCCTCACATATGAGGAAAGACCTGTCAAGATTCTCGACAGGAAAGTGCGTAGTACGCGCAACAAGGATGTTCATATTGTCAAAGTTCTTTAGTCTAACCACAAGTTAAAAAGGCCACGTGGGAAGCCGAAGATGATATGAAGAAAAAGTATCCAGACCTATTCCTTGAGGTGAGTTACGAGGGCGTAACTCGTTTTCTTTAAGGGGGTAGAATGCGATAAATTTCGCGCTTTTGTCTATTTTTATGAGATTTTCATGCATATGTATGCCTATGTCGGGAATTTGCACATGTTAGTGCAAAAGAAGTAGAGTCTCCGCATAAGAAAAGTGTTCATAAGTAACACAAGTGTTTTAAAAATGGAAAGGTGCACAAGAGGCACTATCTTTCTTCAAAAGTTCTCGAAATGTTGAGTTCAAACTTTTGAAAGTACGAGGATTTTGTGTTAAGTTTCGGACGAAACTTCTTTTAAGGGGGTAGACTGTAATCCCCCACAATTTTAAAGAATTTTCATAAATATATTAAGTATTTATGTAGTTATATTAAATCCAAATGATTTGGAAAATGATTTGACTTTTAAAAAGGGTTGACTATTTTAAAAGTCAACTGAAATTATTTTCATAGCTTAATAAAATTGAAATATTTTAATTAAGCATGTTTTAATAAGAGTTTTAAATATTAAAAGTATATTGAAAAGATAGTTAATGGAATCGAAAGCCCAAAAGTGATAAAAGGGAAAGATCATTTGATGACTAAAGTTTTGAATAGCCCATCTTATTAGTCATCAAATTTCATTAATTAAAATCTCTTTTCCTAAGCCCACAAGTACAAGCCTTTATATAAATATCCTAAAAACCCAATTATTTTACCCTACACACTTATTTTTCTCCCTTCACACGTATTTCTCTCTCTCTCTCACTCGGCATTCTCTCTCTCCTCCTTGTGCGTCGTTTCTTCATCTTTCCTCTCAAAAGTTCGTTTCTTCTTCTTCAAGTAACGTTTCTTGTTCAACAAGAAACGTCACAAATCTTTTCTTTGAGCCAAGAACCGACCGACCGCCGGTCCTCTGCCTGCTGCTGCTATCCACGCCTTTTCCTCATTATTTTGGTTGTTTTTCTTTCTTCCTCTCTAAGATTCCATTAAATACTAGTTTTATGTTATTATTATTATATTTTCATGTTTATGAATTAAATTACTGTTTTATTTATATAAATAATTTTCGGTATATGATATTATTATAATAAATTTCCAATTTAATATGTTAAGTTATTTTAGTTTTTAACATGAAATTTATAGTTTTTAGGATTTTTAATTACTAGAAACTATATATATAAAGTATAAATCATGAGATTTGGTTAGTACATAATTTTATATGTATTGAATATATTTTTAGAAGATTTATTAAATTTTATAAGTGTTGTAATTTCAGAAAATAAGTATTTTAAGAGTTTTAAAGGATTATTAATCACTAGAATAGTTGTACTATACTAGGGATTAAAAATAACGAAATTTTGGTACGTAAAAACGATTTGAAAACACGTTTAAGGGGGTTTTGATCGTTTTAAAGTTGCTGTAAAGTTTTAGTTCGAGATATTTATTTCATTACTTTATTTTCTAGGCGGAGATTTCATAGTAGGAGACTTTTAGCGAGTAAAAGTTGCCTACCGATTGGTTTATACAAGGTACGTACATCATCTACGTGCTATGTGATTTAGAAGCATGCTCTAAGAGTATTTTATTTATTAGTATCATGTATAGGGCTCTATTTGTTCATATGTATGATTACTTGAATTGTTTTTACATTTTATTTGCCTGTGTGCTACATGTAAACTAGAAGTGATTATGATTATAAATGGTTGTATGGAAGATTGATGCAAGCATGATAAGTCAAGTTATTTATTAATTCGTGAGTGAATTAATATAAGTAGAGTGAATCATGTGTTACATGTATTCTTTGAGTATTATTTACTATCTTATGAGGACCGTGGACCTTATTTGGTAAGTTACAAGTTCTACCTATATAAAGGTAAAGTTTATTGTTGGCTAGGTTAAGCAAGCAAGTTAGTAAAGTATGAAAAGGAGTTAAAGGAGTCTTGATTGATGAGTTGTGATCACTTGTTAATCCAAAGATAAAAAGAGTTTTTGTTATGACTGTTTGAGTATTAGTTATGTGTTGCTTGTTTGTTGTGTCAACACAAGTAATAAAATACATTCAACGTAAAGTGAAACGAGAATAGGTTATAGACTTTAGACTGGTGCACGTCTAGAGTTGGACACTAAGGGTTGGAATGCATGGTGAGCGTGCCATGGGTTCTTCTAGGAATGGATTGATCACCATCCCTCTTTCAGTTCAAAGGTTCTGTTGACCCTTGAGTTTTGAAGATGACCTAACCACAAAAGACATAGTATATTTTATTTATGTTGTTGCAAGGTAATTCATGCTCGAGCTAAGAGAATACTTGATTGAAGATTAAAGCGGAGAATTAATCAAGATCGAAGTAAAGATGTTCGAGAGATGAAGAATCAAGCATGGAATGAAGATTAGAATACATTAGGGTATTTATTAATCTTCTTGTTAAGGTTTAGTAAAAGCTTTATTAAGTTCGTGGTGAATTCTCAAAGGAACTTGGTTCTGTTCCCATGAAAGGAACAGACCTGGCACTATAGGAACAAGGCTAAGGAACATGACTTAAAGATTAGGGAACAAGACTTAAAACTAATTTAGGAACTTATAAGTGACTAATATTGTGCGCCTAAGTTAATTGAGTGCCTAATATAGTTGTTAGAGTTTTTAGGGATATTTTGACTAAGATCCATTATATTAGGAAGTTAGTTTAAGTTTGTTAGGAAAAGATTTTAAAAAAGATTTTCCGATTTTAAATTAACTGATTTTCAAATATTATCTTTTTAAAATATATATTTTATCTTTTATATTTTATTTAAAAGATTTAGTTTTCGAAAATTTAATATTTCCAGTTTTTAAATGTTTCGGATTTTTAAATTATAAAAACTGTTTTCCGGTTTTATAAAAGATTTTGAAAAAGATATTTTTCCTAAAAACTAGCTAAAGTATTTTATTTATTTATTTCCTAAAAACTAGATTGCACGCCTAAAGTTTACTGCTACACGTTTTATGTAGTTAGTGGATTTAGTGGCTTAAGTTAATTATCCTCCAAGTATTTATTTAATTAAATAAGTTTAATTATTCTCCAAGTTTTGCAAAAACCACGTAATGTGTTACTGCTTCTATGAATTGAAGTAGTGGATTAGTGGATGCTTTACATGATATGGAATAATTAATTTAATTTAATTAATTAATTAAACATCATGGAGAACATGTGATAATGGTCTAAGTTAGTGGAGAACATGTCTTGTCTTAATTGTCTATAAATAGGCGCCTAATTCATTTGAGCAAAATTGTGTCTGACTTAGTTAATTTGTCATAAGTTATCTAAAGTGTCAGTGTCTTTTCTTGCTTTAAGAGAATTCATACTTACATTAATCGAGTTTATTACTCTTCCATTATTTTATAAAGTGTATTTTTGAGAAAAAGGGTTTGAGTGAACTCTTGTAAGTGTGAGAAAGCTTTGAGTGAAGCAAGAGAAAGAGAAAGGAACTTCGAGTGAAGTTTGAGAGAAAACGTCAGTTGTTGGGAACTGTCGTTGGGAACTTGAGTTGAGTGACTTAAGTTGAGAATCGAGAGAAAAGTAATAGGTTGTAATCAGAGTTTCTTTGGCCTATTATAGTGGAAAGTTGTTTGAAATCCCTTGTGGTCGAGGTTGTTTCTTCCTACTAGGACTAGGAAGTTTTTCCTCGTAAAATCTCTCGTGTTCCCATTGTTTGTTCCCAAGTTTACTTTTAATTCCGCAAAAAGTATAGCTTATTCTCTCACTATAATTCACCCCCCTCTTATAGTGCTCATATTATACAACAGGTTCCTCGATATCGCAGGTCATTTTTGGAATATGTGGTAGCTCCCATATTTCCTATTTTTAGATAAGTCAACTCGTCCAATAACTATTCCATTTAAAGAAAGAAATAATGTTTAGAGTCTAGTTCAGTAAAAGTTGCTTGCAGATTATTATATGTTTATATTATTATTTATCCCTGCAAGTTACTTTTGTAGTATCATGTTTAGGATTATTTATGCCTGATATGTAGTACTCAGCTTTGCTGATTACGTGCTTGTTGTGTGTGTGATCATGGCTTTGCCTATTGATCCTGTGGTGATCCTTCGAGGGAGCAGAGTCGAGAAAGCATTGACATTACAGGTTCGCAGATGAATCTCATTGGGAATCTGGAATGGAGAGACTCATTGTATTACTAGTATTATTTAAGTTGCTTTCGTAGGAACATTTACTTTTCAGACATTAGTTGTAAGTTGGTGTGTTTTAGTTTCAGATATTGTTATTGATTTCATAAGCTTTAATAAAGTTGTTTTTGGTAAGTTGTTTTCTGCTGCAAAATTCTGAGTAAGCCGAAACGTTATCACACGGACGATAATGCTTGGGTAATTCTCTAAGGTTATTATAAAAGTATTTTCTAGAAAGAGAGAATTATCGGGGCGTTACGCCCACTTTGAATCCTCATAGGTCCACATAAATCCATATGAATTAATTCTAAAGGTCTTGTGGTACTTACCACATTTTTGGACTTGAAAGATGACCTAACATGCTTACCTTTAGCGCATGCACCACAAACATGATCCAAATGAATCTTAATTGAAGGTAAACCTAAAACTAGTTCTTTTGAACGAAGTTTGTCAAGCAGAGAAAAGCTAGCATGACCTAGACGTATATGCCATAAAAATGAATCATCATCAATAACACTAAGGCATGTAAACTTGTTTTTGGGAACAAGGTTGAGATCCACAACATATGTGTTCCCTTTTCTTGTTCCTTCCAAAACGACATCCTTTGTGCTATTGTTGACAATTAAACATTTTTCACTATTAAACTTCACACAGTTCCCTTTATCACAGAATTGGGAAATACTCAACAAATTATGCTTTAAACCATCAACTAGAAAAACATTATCTATGGAATGTGACGATGACTTACCAACGTTGCCCATGGCAACTATGTTACCTTTCTTGTTGTCACCAAAAGTCACACTTCCACCATTATAGGCTGAGAGTGAGAGAATCTTGATTTATCTCCAGTCATATGCTTAGAACAACCACTGTCTAGGTACCATGTGTTGTTCCCCCTCACTCCAACCTGCAAGAAAACTAATTGTTAGAGTTAGGAACCCAATCTTTCTTGGGTTCCTTTCCTTCAGGAACAATATATTTCTTTTTCCAAGTTACTCTACTTGTTTCCAATTTCTCATTAATGCGACCAAGTCTTTTAGGACAAGAGTTCCTATAGTGACCAGTGTTCCCGCAAAACATGCAAACTTTATCACTTGGTAAATCAACTCTCTTTTTAGGTTTTTCAAATTTCTTTTTGTGATTAAAACCAAGACCTTCGGTTCGTTTTGTTTGAAGGTTATTAATCCAATTTGGTATAGGTAGCATTTTCTTTTCATTCCTCATTTGGTGCAGTTCCCCTACAAGTTCATTGTTTTCTATTTCCGGAAATGAAACATGATTTTTCAATTCGTTTATTTCAGATTTGAAACTTTGCAAGGGAACTGACTTAATGTCAAAGGAGCTTACTTCAGGAACAAACTCTTTTAATTGTGATAACTCAAGGCTTAACAAGTAGTTCTCATTTTTAAGATTTTCGAAATCCTCTTTTAATTTAAGAGTTTTGTCAAACAACTCGAAAAATCTTTTCTCAATATCAATTCGAATGCTTTTAAGCCAAGAGGTATGTTCCTTCGCAACAGTTAAAGCATGTTGACATTGTTTTAGTTTAATAGTCTCAACTTTGCAATCATTTACAACGTCAACAATAAACTCAAATAACTTTTCTTTATTTAAAGAATTAAGACGAGTTTTGATAGTGTCTAGACTTGCCTTAAGAGATTCAATCTCTTCATTAGATTCGGAATTGTCAAGAGCCATAAGACAGAAGTTTGCAGTCTCCTCATTTGGTTAAGGATCATCTTCTTCTTCGGAGTCAGAGTCTCCCCATGCAGCGACCATAACTTTGTTCATGTCAGATCGAGTATAGGAACTTTTGTATTCCTTGTTCCTATCTTTGCTTCGTTCTCTTCCTTTGCCTTTTTCTTGTTCCCATTGGGGACATTCCTTGATAAAGTGCTCAGAACTGCCACACTTATGACAAACAAGTTTGTTAGAATATTTCTTATTCTTACCTTTGCAGTCTTCATTCTTCATGTTCCTAAACATCCTTTGAATTTTCGGACCATGAGAGCGAATCCTTCTTCGTCAGTTTCCGAGTCATCACTTTCATCAGCTTTTAAGGCAGTCGATTTTTTCTTGGACATGTCCCCATTCTCATTGTCCATTTGCAACTCATGAGTCATAAGGGAACCAGCAAGTTGTTCCAAATTGAACTTAGTAAAGTCCTTAGTTTCCTGTAAGGCAGTTACCTTAGCCATCCATCGATCCCTAGGAAGGCTCCTTAGGACCTTTCGTACCTGTTCCTCAGATGTAATCACTTTTCCAAGAGATGTTAGCTCATTATAATATTAGTAAAGCTGTAAACATGTCTTGGATAGACTCTTTTGATTTCATTTGAAAAAGTTCATATTGGTTCATCAAAAGATCTATTTTTGATCTCTTAACTTCACTCGTACCTTCATGAGTGACTTCAAGAAGATCCCAAATTTGTTTTGCGGTTTTCCATCCCATGACACGATTGTGTTCATGAGGTCCAAGACCACAATGAAAGTTTTATAGCAAGAGCATTAATTTCCATCTTTTCGAAATCTCGCTTTATCAAAATCAGATATAGATTTAGGAATTACCTCATTCTTGTCATTAGTGGTAGTGACTTCAAAATCACCTACCTCTATGACTCTCCATACCTGGTAATTGTCGGCTTTGATAAAGATCTCCATTTGTTCTTCCAGTAAGTGTAAAACTTACCATTGAACATTGGTGGCCTCTGCGTAGAGTACCCTTCTTCCAGTTTCTCTCTAGTATTCATATTTTTCAAGATCTTGAACTCAACAGGGTTTCCTGATTTTTAGAGTTCCCGCTCTGATACCAATTGTTGTATAATATGAGCACTATAAGGGGGGGGTGAATTATAGTGAGAGAATAAGCTATACTTTTTGCGGAATTAAAAGTAAACTTGGGAACAAACAATGGGAACACGAGAGATTTACGAGGAAAAACTTCCTAGGCCTAGTAGGAAGAAACAACCTCGACCACAAGGGATTTTAAACAACTTTCCACTATAATAGGCCAAAACAACTCTGATTACAACCTATTATTTTCTCTCGATTCTCAACTTAAGTCACTCAACTCAAGTTCCCAACGACAGTTCCCACAACTGACTTTCTCTCAAACTTCACTCGAAGTTCCTTTCTCTTTCTCTTCTCTTGCTTCACTCAAAGCTTCTCACACTTACAAGAGTTCACTCAAACCCTTTTCTCAAAAATACACTTTGTAAAACAATGGAAGAGTAATAAACTCGATTAATGTAAGTATGAATTCTCTTAAGGAAAAGGCACTGACTCCTTTAGATAACTTAAGACAAATTACTAAGTCAGACACACTTTTTCTAAATGAATTAGGCGCCTATTTATAGACAATTAAGACAAGACATTTCTCCACTAATTAACCATTATCACATGATCTCCATGATTTTAATTAATTAATTAAATAAATTAATATTCCATGCAAGTAATAACCCATAATCACTTCACTTCATAAGAGAAGCAGTAACATATTACGTGGTTTTACAAAACTTGAGAATAATTAAACTTATTTAATTAATTAAATACTTGGAGGATAATTAACTAAGCCACTAAATCCACTAACTACAAAACGTGTAGTGAGTTTTATTCGTGTAAGTCAATTTTTAGGAAATAAATAAATTAATTACTTTAGCTAGTTTTTAGGAAAATATCTTTTCAAAATACTTTTAATAAAACGAAAAACGTTTTATATTTTAAAACCGAAATCTTTTAAAAACCGAAATAATTATATTTTGAAAACAAAATCTTTAAATAAAATATAAAAGATAAAAGATAAAATGTAAGATTTGAAAATCGTTATATAAATCAGAAAATCTTTTTAAAATTTTTCCTAACAAACTTAAACTAAATTCCTAAAATAGTGGATCTTAGTAAAAACCCTAAAAACTCTAACTAACATATTGGGTGCATACATTGAGTTAGGCGCACAACTCTAGAGACACTTAGGTGTTCCTAAACCAATTTTAAGTCTTGTTCCCTAACCTTGTTCCTATAGTGCCAGGTCTGTTCCTGTCATGGGAACAGTTGCAAGTTCCTTTGAGAATTCACCACGAACTTAATTAAGCTTTTACTTAACCTTAACTTCTAATCTTCATTCCATGCTTGATTCTTCATCACTCGAACATCTTTACTTCGATCTTTGATTAATTCTCCGTTTTAATCTTCAATCAAGTATTCTCTTTGCTCGAAAATGAATTACCTTGCAACAACGTAAATAAAACACACTATGTCTTTTGTGGTTAAGTCATCTTCAAAACTCAAGGGTCAACAACTTGGTTAATTGTTATAAAGTCAAAAGGTGAAGCTTTCAAAAATTTCAAGCAGTGAAGACACTAGTGGAAAATCAATCTAGGAAGAAGATTAAAAGGCTATGAACTGATTATGGTCTAGAGTTCTGTTTGTCTGAGTTCGATGAGTTCTTCAAGAATGAAGGGATTGCTAGGCATCATATTGTCAGGAATACACCACAACAAAATGGTAGCAGAACGAATGAATCAGACACTTCTGGAGAGAGCTTGTGCATGCTCTCTAATGTTGGGATGACTAAAAGGTTTTGGGGAGAAGCCGTCAGTACAACATGCTATATGATCAACCGTGGACCTCACTCTAGAATCAATCTCAAAAACACCATATGAGATGTGTTAGATAAACCTGCAGATTACTCAAATATTTGGGTTTTTAGTTGTAAATGTTTACTATCATGTAAATGAGGGTAAGTTGGAGCTAAGAGCTACAAAGGGAGTGTTTGTAGGATATGGGGATGGGGCGAAAGGTTATAGAATTTGGTCCCCGTAGGGTTATCCTGAGTAGAACTGTTGTATTTGATGAAAATTATATGCTTAACCCTACATTGAAATCCATTGTTCACTTGTGGAAAAAATTGCATCTATCATAAGGTATCTGATGCGGTTTGGCCCAAACGACATTAATTAAAAAAATCTGATGCGGTTGTGGCCCAAAACTGCATCTGATTTTCGAACCGACCTCATTTTCTCATTTTGGCCCAACAAAAAACGGAATCCTCAACCCTAATCCTCCCCCCCCCCCAAACCGTCATTTCCTCTCACCCAACCCGTCGTCTCTGTCTCTTCCTCAATCCTCTCTTCTCTCTCCTCTCACCTCCTCAGATCCTCAACCCTAATTTCCCTCTAACCCTATGTTTCTCTCTCTTCTCTCACCCCCTCATATCCCTAACCCCAAATTTGCCATCATTCGTTCGTCCCAAATTCTTGATTGCTAAGATTGAAGCAAAGAAGCGAAAATGAAGATGCGAACAGGAAACCCCCAAGTTCTTCGCCATCTTCTAGGTTTTTTAAATTTTAGGGTTCGAATTTTTTTTTTATAATTAGTTTCAAATCTAGGTTACGTTTTTGGTTTCCTTTTTAATTCTAGGTTTTGTATTTTTCAATTAGTTTTTTGTTATTTTTTATTGAAATTTTAGGGTGTAATTTGTGTTTTTTTCTATAATTAGTTTCCGATTTATTTTCGAGTAGTTGTCATATGTAATAGATTGTTGTAATATATTATATCTCAAATTCTGTTTGTTTTCCATTGTTGATTTCGTTCTAAATTTGTGCAATATATTTGATTGTTGTTGATATGTTGTTGTTGCTGTTGATATGTTGTTCCTGTTGTTGATATGTTATTGTTGTTGAGATATTGTTGTTGTTGCGATTTATTTTGACAAACTTTTCGCACACTTTATGGCGCGGTCCTATTCAAAACCGTATCAATATCTAACGAATCTGATGCGGTTTTGGACCGGATCAATTTATTTCTTGTTGCTGCTGCGAGCCCATTTGGTGCGAACCAAAACTGCATCAGTAAGCCCGATTTTGATCGCATCAGATGAGCTTTTTTCCACTAGTGGTTGTGGTAGATAGTGGTAGTGTTGATAAACAGGTGGAGCAGCAAGTCACTCATGAGGAGAGTGATGATCAACACATTGATTCTGAAGCACCACCATCTTTAATACCAAATTAAGAGGCGCCTAGCCTAGCTCGAGAGCATCCTATGAGGACAAATTTTGAAAAACCCCCCAACATGTATGATTTTGAAGATATGGTGGCTTATGTACTGCAGGTTGCTGAGCAGGTGGATGTCTATGAGCCATACGCACAGGGAGGAAGTTACATGTACATAGTCTACCCATTGGCTTGCTGCAATGAGAGATGAGATGGAGGCACTCTACAAGAACGAGATTTGGGAGCTTATGCGTAAGCCTCTAGTGAGAAAAATTGTTACTTGTGAGTGGGTTTTCAAGAAAAAGGAGGGGATAACATCTGCAGAGGGGGTCAAGTATAAGGCTCGACTGGCGACAAGAGGGTTCACACAAAGCGAGGGCGTAGACTACAATGAGATTTTTTCACCTGTAGTCAGACATACTTCCATTAGGGTGCTACTAGCAATAGTTGCACATTAGGATTTTGAGCTTGAGGAGTTAGATGTGCAAACAACTTTTCTACATGGAGAGTTGGAGGAGGAGATATACATGGCTCAACCAGATGGTTTCCAAGTTCAGGAGAAGCAAAATTGTGTTTGCAAGTTGAAGAAGTCCTTAAATGGGCTGAATTTATAACACCCCGATAATTCTCTCGTTTCAGAAATACCTTTTAATATAAAACTCGCACACTTTATGGCGCGGTCCTATTCAAAGCATTATCGCCCGTGTGATAATGTATCGGCTTATTCAGAATTTTGCAGCGGAAAACATATAACTAACTTTAAACTTTTATTATAAATAAATAATTAAGTACTTTACAACCAAACATTCTAAATAAGTCTACTCAGAGAACTTATTAAAGTACGTTCCGACTAATGTAGAATTTAAAATATACTAGATTACACAAGCTATCCATTCCCAGATTCCCAATGATGCACATCTGCGAACCTGTAAATGTCAATGCTTTAAAGAATCTCTCACCAAAATTGGGTCATCACAGGATCAATAAGGCAAAGCCATGATCAATAATCACACACAAAGCACGTAATCAGCAAAGTTGAGTACTACATACTTATACATAAACATTCCTAATATGATACTAATAAATAACATGCAGGGATAAATAATAGTATAACAATATAACATTATGCAGGTAATTCTACTGAACTAAACTTTAAACATCTTTTTATTACTTTAATGGAATAGTTATTGGACTTGAGTTGTCTTATCTACTAATGCCTTCACCTACGAAGACGAAATACGGGAGCTACCACGCATTTCAGAATGACCTACGATATCGAGGAACCTTTGCTAACTGTGATAGGGATGGTGAACAATCCATCTCTTGTAAAAAAAGCCATGGTTCGCTCACCATGTACCCAAATCCTAAAGTCCAACTCTAGATGTGCACCAGTCTAAAGTCTATAAACTATCCTCGTTACAGTTTACGTTATTTACAAATTCTTACTTGTTATGACACACACACAAGCAACACAGAAACATTAAATCAAGCATTCACATCTGAACTTCTTTTATCTTTGGATTTAATAAGCACTAGTGGAAAAATAAGGAAGGGCTGCGCTTTTTGACAACAGCCCTTTCAATAGCAGCCCTTCACTTTTTAAGTACAAGCGCAACCCTTCTAAGCTTGAAGGGCTGCGCTTTTTAGGTAAAAGCGCAACCCTTCCTACCAAAAAAAAAATAATTTTTTTTTTTTGACATTTTTTATATAGAGAAATATTACTAAAAACAACATAAAATTGACGTTAAACATCGAATACAAACACAATTCATTATAGAGCTGAAGACCAACGAGAGAACAAAAAGAAATGAATACATCGGAATACAAATTTTTTTTTTTTGCATTTTTTATATAGAGAAATATTACTAAAAACAACCAAATTGACATTCACCATTTGCGCAAAAATTGACCAACTACATCAGAATACAAAAAATTACAGAGTAACTACACAAAAAGAAATGAATACAAACCAAAAACAGAAATTAATATCCTGAAAAGAAAAACCGAAAAGGAACAAAAATGAACAAAAAATAAACGAAAATGAAAAAAATGAAAAAAAAAACCCTAAGATTATAGATCTGAAGTTGCTGCCAATGAACGAACAAATAGACAAAAAAAGGAACGAAAATAGAACAAAAATGAACGAAAAATGAGAAAAAAAAAACGAAAATAAACAAAAATGAAAAAAAAAAAACTAAAATTATAGATCTGAAGACCAAACGACAGAACGACGAACGGGAGAAGTTGCACGGCGCAGGTCAACGACGAGAGAGGTTGGTGACTCGTCGGGGTTTTTACGCGCGACGGTGGAGAGGAGACGAACGGCGAGAGAGGTGAGTTGTTGCGCGTGATGGTTGTTGACTCGTCGGGGTTGAAGGCGATATCTGATTCATGATTCCGGCGAGAGAGGTGAGTTGTTGCGCGCGACGATTGTTGAATCGTCTACTAATTCCGGTGAGTTGGATTTTCATGTCGAAGATTATGATGATGATTTCTTGTTGTTGTTGGGTGAGGATCCGGGGAAGGTTGAGAGAGAAGAGAGATAAGAGGGAGGGTGAGAGAAAAGAGGGAGGCGTGAGAAAGAGAGAGGTGCGTGTGAGAGAGAAGAGAGAGAAGAGGGAGGGTGAGAGAGAAGAGAGAGAAGAGGGAGGGTGAGAGAGAAGAGAGAGAAGAGGGATGGTGAGAGAGAAGAGTAGAGAGAAGAGGGAGAGTGAGAGAGAAGAGGGGGGCGTGTGAGAGAGAGAGGGGGCTGCATAATTATTTTTTTAAAAAAAGCCCATAGAAGGGCTGCGCTTTTTAAAAAAGCGCAACCCTTCTGTAACAGTAGGGTTGCGCTTTTTAAACAAGCGCAGCCCTTCACAAAACAGGGCTGCGCTTTTCTATTAAAACGCGGCCCTACTTTAACGAAGGGCTGCGTTTTATTTAAAAGCGCAGCCCTACTGTATAGAAGGGTTGCGTAATGAAGAAAGCGCAGCCCTTCCAGCGCAGCCCTTCCTTTTTTTTCCCCTAGTGAAGTGATCACACAACTTACAACCACTACTACAAAAATGGCCAAAGAGACTACCTATAGGAGACCGATTGAGGTTGCTAACCCATTTCTTAAATATAGGAAACCATTGATTATCTAAAACCAGTCTCTTAAGTTTAACTATTTGACTAACTAAAAAAGTTGTTGTGAAATAAGAGACCGGTTTCAAGTAAAACCGGTTTCCTTGAAATATTTTATTTTTTTAATTTAATTTTTTTTTCAACATAATACACTATGATATGTATATATTGTTGTTGTTGTAAGATACACTACTTCTAACTAGAATCGGTTTCTTTAAAATATTTTAATTTTTAAATTTAATATATTTCAACCTAATACTAGTATAGTTGTGTAGTATATTTATATATATAATTTTATTTACTTTTGATTTTTTTTTTCTTTTTGAAATAACAAATACAATAAAAAAAACCACCACTACTAGTATTATGTATCATTTTTCATATTATTTATTAATATGATTTTATTATAAAATATATTTTAGGTTCTAATTTTAAAAAATTGAACAAAATTTACCTTAAGTGGGAACTAATTCTTTAAGTTAGATTTCATATTTGTATAACCCAAATCAACCCACCCTTTATAAACCAAAAACACCCCCCCTTAAACCTTTCTCTCTCCCCGTGAAAACCACAACCCCAAAACCGACATTAAACTGTGGAACCCCACCAATTCTCCCTCCTTCGCTTGTTGTGCCTCCCTCACCGGAGTTTTGTTTTTGTCACCTGAGGCTCGCCTCTCCTCGACGGTGTTGTACTGCGCAGCGTCGTCTCTCTCTCCTTCGTGATGCTGTTGTTGTTTCGTCGCTGCTATTATTGATGCTTTTCGCCGCTTCTTTCGCCGGAGCTTCTTCTCTTCTGTCGTTGAGTAGCCACCTGGTGCTACTGCTGTTGTTGGTTTTTGTGGATGGTTGTGGTATCGTCGTCCCTGCTTTTCTCTCTCTTCACCCGCGCTGATGTGGTGCGGTGCTCGGCGCCACCTCCCCGCGTTGTTTTCGTCCACGTCTATGCTCAGTCGCCGTCGAAGCTTCGAAACCCTTCTTAGTCGTCTGTGTTCGTTGCTCTGTTCTTCGCTGCTCTTGTGAGCAGAGGTACACCCGCACCTCTTTGTTTCCCTTGTTAGTTTCTTTAAGCACAAGTCTAATTACCCTTGTTAGTTTGGTTAAGTTGGACCTAAATCATGTTTTAATGAGTTAATCTAGAACTGGATCCTTGTTTCATTTCAAGACTTACCTAGTTCATTGTACAAGAATGGATAGAGGGATACAATTCGCTATTGAGTTTTGTTCTACAGACCAAACTATACCACTTTCATGTGCTAATTTGCATTTCTTTGATTGGAGTTTGTAGATTTAGCGCATTAGGTAACACTAGCCATATGTCAGTATGTTTGACCATTAGTAGCTTAAATTGGGAACTGTTATTTTGCAATGGAGGATCTATAAATTTTGATTCAGTATCACTTCTTTTTTGAAGTTATAAACATGGATTGATGAATCCTAATATGGGATTTGTTTACCAGTGAGCAAACTTTTGGCAACTACTACTTAAATCTATTGGTTGTGTTATTGAATACATTTTAATCCATTGTACAGGAGTTCTCTACATGGCACACTCTCGCCTTGGCATTCCAAACTCCTGGTGTGGTGTATGGTGATGTGGGTACGAGCCCTCTATATGTCTTCACTGACGTGTTTAGCAAGGTGCCTATAACATCAGAAATCGATGTTCTGGTGGCATTGTCTGTTATACTGTATACAATAACTCTTGTACCCTTAGCGAAATATGTATTTGTAGTGCTTAAAGCTAATGACAATGGTGAAGGTACGAGATTTTCCAACTTTCTTTCTGACTTGTTTGTTTTGTCAATAGTTATTTCATGTCTACAAATAATTGGCAATTATTGGCTGCAGGAGGGACATTGGCACTATATTTCACTTATAAGCAGGTATGCCAATGTCAATATGATTCCAAATCGCGAACAAGCTGACCAACAGATCTCGAGCTATAAATCTGTTTTCACTTTTCTCGCTGTTTATTGTTAAAGTGTTGATGCTGAATTACTGTTAGGATATTCTAACAATGATATTATACTGGAAAATTTAGGCGTTATTTTTTGTTCCTGAAAAAATGGCAGGATATATTCGAGTTAGTAGTTTTTAGCTACACTTTTCAGATTATCTTTTTCTTTTAGCCGTTCACCTTTATTTATTAATTTTATATTTATTAATCCCTAGCACTTTACAAATTGTTGTGGATTTTAGGAAGTAGGGGAGGTTAGGGGCGGAGAGATCTTTGTCATTTTGTACTAGTTGTAATCAACAACGGTACTGTTAATTTTTCAAAATATAAATGTTGCTTTCTATTATTACTATCATTAAAAATGGACCACACGTTTTCTATGCTTTAGGGCCATCTTTGTTTTTGTCTTTGCATTTGTATTGGTGGGGGATATGTTTACTTTCAGGTATGGTATTACCAAATCCACTTAACGTTTTGTTAGTCTTTAGTAATATAATTATGATTTGGTCAATGATCTTAAAGATGTAATATTTTTGGCATTTATAATGTTATATCATGGCGAGATTTTGGTTCTGTGTGGTGTTGTACTGTTGTAGATGTATGAAGGGATTGAGATGAGTAACAAGGAAAGTTTCGAGTAATTGTACTATCGAGTATTGGCTCCTGATTTGGAATTTAGAATTGTACATTTCCACTCTTGTTGTTACACTAATCACGGATGATTTTATGGCTTCGAGTGTTGGGAAAGGAGAGAGGATATATTTTGGTTTCAGTTGAGTAATGAAAGAAGGCTGGTGAGTATGTTGTTGAGGTAATGTTGACAAGTTGTTTTATAAAATTAAGCGCTGCCATAAGCTGCTTCAGTTTTTTAGCTGGATGTCTGTAGAGGCTTAGCTGATAGATGAACTGTAATTGTGGTTTGGCTTAATGGTTTACATGTGCTGAAAGCATCTTTATGCTGTGACTCTTGAAAAGGTGCTTACCACTTAATTCACTTAGTATAGCTGATTCTAAGGACTAATGATTGTTTAGTGTTGGCTATACTCTTCTATATTATACTAATATTTTTTTGTGTAATTCTAAATTACAGTCTTAAAATTACCATTTAATCAAACATAGATTGTTACTTCTACTCCTAAGTTTACTGATTTTGCAGTTCGAAGCTGAGACTTGAGCTTCTTACGGATTTGAAAGCCTGTAGAAATAGGGATTGGTTATCTACTGGACATAGCTGATTAATACTTTTACATGTTAGATGCATTGTGACTCGTACATACATTTATGATCTATGGAAGCATTCAGTAGCACTAGTCGTATTTCTAAGGATCAGAAATGCAACATTTCTCCAGAGACCACCTTTGCTCCTCAACTCGTCAAGGTACGAAGTTGCGAGATATATTGATGTCTGATAAATCGAACTTGTCATATGCGGAATTTCCATCATGCGATCACTAGAAATTTCGATGATGCCTTGCCTAAATATGTAGGTGTAGGTTGCCAACAATGGCGGGTGTCAGATAGAAGGATCTGTAAAGAGGATGAGCTATCAAGTACATGTCACACTTACCAAGTTATTTAGAGAAAGGAAAGAAATTTCAGGAGAAAGGACTGAATGTTGGTGTTCTTGACTCGAGGTGCCTTGAGAACTGGCGGTATAGTCAAAAAGATATGATGTTACAGTATTAAGGGCCCTCAATCCATCTTATATCTACCTTTTCTTTAGGAAGAATGTATCCAAGCATGGTCAGGTCTTGGTGGCTGTGTTTTGTGCATCACAGGTAATTTAAATAGTATTTTTGGTTGTGATTGCCATGAAGTTAGCAACATAATATCATTTCTACTTGACTTCTTTAATAAGTCAAATTGTTGTCGTTCTTTGTACCATCATTCCTTCAATCGATCACTGCTGCATAATTAGTATGATACATTTCCTATTGTTTTGCCTGCTGCAAGTAATCCCCTTGGTTCTTTCTTAACCAGATTAAGTTGTTTTAATTCAGAAGAAAATTTCTAACAGTTGTGTTTGAAAGCCTAAAGAAATGCCATTTCTTTTTCAGAATGCTGAATTACTTTTCAAAAAGTCTATGATGTTATGTTAACTTACCTATGTTAACATTGTAATTTGTTCGAGCTGTGTGATCGCAGGAGCTGAAGCCATATTTGCTGATCTAGGTCACTTCTTTGTATGATTCATTCAGGCAGGTCTTTCTCAGTTGCATGGAGTGAAACTCTTCCGAATTTCTATTACTACTACTGCTTATCTTTGATATATAATGATTTGCAGATGGAATTCACTTGTGTTGTGTTCCCCTGCCTTGTGTTAGCTTACATGGGCCAAGCAACGTACCAGGTAACCCTTGAAATTGATGAAGTTACTACACTATCTTCTTGGATCATATGGGCTTTTTGCTGACACTTCCATTGTTTCTTGCCATGTAGAAGGACTTTTCTGGCCAGTCATTGTGATTATTACACTCGCTGCTCTTATTGCCAGTCAGGCCATCATATCTGCTACCTTTTTAGTCACGAAGCAAGCCATGGCCATGTCATGTTTCTCGAGGCTGAAGATAATTCACACCTCGAAGAGATTTTTGCTCTTGAGGCTGACTTGAATGATGAACTGGATATTGATAGTGTCTCAGTGAGATCAAGGGATGCAAAAGCCTAGATGATGTTGGAGATGAGCTGCGAACTCCATTGATGCATGATCAACGATTAGGAGAACCAAAAGCAATGAGGAGAACATGGAGAGTGTATTGTGGTCAGAGGATGATCCTAGCTGGCTACGCTAAATTATTTAAACAATCAAACACAAGACGATGGAGATTGAAGACGACGGTCAAGTTTGAATTGTATATATTATTTAATTATTTTAAAATTTTAGTTTTAGTAGCTAGCATTAGATTGTAGAAATTTTATTTTAAGACATTATTAGAAGAAATTGATATTTTGAATAAAATTGATTTTGTATATAAATTAAATGTAGCAAATATTTTTTTGATATGATGAATAAAGCGAGCAAGAATTGATATTTAATAATATTGTTGTGGCTATTGATAAATTGTTATACAAACCTGACAAAAAATAAAATAAAAAAAAATTGTTTTATTAGAAGAAAAAAGCGTATGTACGAAGAGCCCAAATACAGGATAATGTATGTATTGTAACTATTTTACTAAACCTAAGAAACCGGTTGTGGTCAATAAATGGTTTCAAAAGGGTAAGGCAAGGAGACCGGTTTTTAATGTTAAATGGTCTCCTAACCTCTTTATATATTATATATATACTTATCTAGGAGACTGGTTTTACCTGTCAACTGGTCTCCTAAATAAACAAGGAAACCAAGCATTATAACCGGATTCTTAGCCTAGGACACCTGTGAGATGGAGATGTGTTATAGTCCGGTTTCCTAGGCCATTTTCAACCGGTTTCCTAGGCCTTTTTTGTAGTAGTGAACCTAAAATTACTTTCTTTTAATCTCAATCATTCTTATTTTGTTGAACCTACCCAACAATCAATCTTACCTTTCAAAGGTATAACTTGTCAACTTATCAGATAAGACCCACAATCCTTACAAAGTAGTGAAAATAATAATATAAGAGAACACATGAATAACATGATTCAATCTCAATAATATATTAATTTCCCCATGTAATAAATAAAGTTCCCATCCATATGCTTGCATTAATAATTCCATACAAACATGACAATCTTTAACTCATAATAAATCTCATAATTAACATGCTTGCACACAGGCATAAAACATGCAAAATTCAATCATACTAGAAATCACATATGAACTTATAAAGTTCCTATACATCATACTATAACATTTCCTTCTTAAATCATGATAATAAATCACATAGCACATGGGTATGTACGTACCTTGTGTAAACTAGTTGATAGGCCACCTTTAATTCCTTGAAAGTCACCTAGTGAGTATTCTCCGCCTAAAATAATCAATATAACTAAAATCAACACTCTTAAATAAAATACAGCAACTTTAAAATATTTTAAAACCCCTTTAAACATATTCAAAAGTTGTTTTTACTATCAAAACTTGAATTACTTTTAATTCCTTGTGTTGTGGCATGAAAAATCAACGGCTATGAGTGTGACACGTGGCCCCATCGCAGCCGTACAAGTGGCACTCTTTTGTTATTCTAAAGTACATAGACCAGAAGCTTGTATGGACTAAAGTACATTTTTCTGAAATAAAGAAAAGTGTACTAGCCCTTCTTATGGCCCAATCTGTACTTAGGCCCAGTAAACACAAAAAACACCTTTTTATAAAGGGTGATGTGTACTCTCCAATCAATAATCGCCACGTGTCAAAGCATTATTGATTAGCCAATCAGAAACTCCCAAAATTAGGGTGACATCAAGGTACATCAATCATTTCAGACACTATAAATAGTCCTTGAAATCAGGGGAAAGGTACATTTTTCAGAGCATAAGACTGTTATTCTGCCATAAATTCTCTCTCTCTCTACTTTCTCTCTCTAAAAGTTCCTTCATACTCCTAATACCTGACTTAAGCTTCGGAGGGGGAAATACCACCCAAACCTTCAGGATGAGGCCCTTTTTGCAGGTTTGAAGGTAGAGCGTAGGATCGAGTTATGAGTCTAGGCATTGTTGCACAAGTCTCCTATTGTTTAACCTACTGTTGGGGATAGTAGTATTATTTATGAGGAAAGCACTACGTTATTTGGCGCCATCTGTGGGGATACGCAATAATGACTGATTGTCACTCATCCAATGTTGCTAGGAATAGAAGTTTTGAGATACAAGTGGAGGATACCGTGGGCGATGAAAGGCCACCTAGAGGAAGAGATAGGTCATTTGTTGCTGTTTGTCTCTCTGGACGGTGCAGGGAATTTGTCATTCAAGAAAATCCTGAGCATCCAGTGACAGCTACCCATCTGGAAACTGTCTTGAATGACTTCCAGACCAGGATGACCGCTGTCATGGAGGAGCAAATCAAATATGCTATTTTTCCAGGTCAATCCAGGCCAGGCCGCTATAGTACCGCCTAGGGGGCAGTCTCAAGAAGGCCGTTCAGGGTCAAGCTGGCCTCCTCGGCAGGAAATGTCCAGGCGACTGTCAAAAGGGAAGCAGCTAGCAATAAGTGAACCACGGAGAAAGATGGATTGGAAGTTGGTGGTTTGTCCAGGAGATAATATTCCTCTCAATAGTCATAAGATGGAGACGGATGCGAGGGAGTATCTGGAGGCCAAGAAGGCAGATGCTCTTCAGCGTTCGGCCTCAGGGTCTACTCCTTACATGAAGGATCCTCCATTAAGACTCACATCAAGAATTGAAGGAAGAAGTCAAAGACCTTCGGTTGTTCAGCCAAGGCAAGAAAAAACGTTTTAACAACCTATGGTGTATAGGCGTCAAGCCCTAACTAACACCTCCTCTAATCCAATGTTAAAAGAATATTGTCGGGAGTACATACCCACTGAGGGACATGCTGGGGCACTCAAGATTAACTGGCCGACCCCATTCTCGGCCAGAATCATGGAGTCTCCGCCATTCCAAAAGGTTAAGCTACCGACGATAAAACCTTTTGACGGAACCGCGGATCCAGATGATCATCTATCAGCCTACAAGCATCAGATGTATATTCAAGCCGTTAATGATGCTACATGGTGCAGGAATTTTCCAGCCACTCTGAAAGGAGTAGCTCAAAAGTGGTTTAATAATCTTCCCCCTCAACTCAGTGAATAATTTCACTGAGCTTAGTATCTTGTTTACAAAGCACTTTGTAGCAAACCGGTAGGAACAAAAGACCAACATGCATTTTGGTAAGATCATCCAAGGGCCTAAAGAAGCCCTAAGAAGTTTTGTGAAGAGATTCAACTTAGAAGCATTGCAGATCCTGGATCTAAATGCAGGAGTAGCCTTTGACGCCTTCATGAGGGGTTTAAGGCCAGGAAGCTTTAAGTTTGATTTGGTGAAGAAGAAGATTTTCCAGAAGCAGAGGCATTCATCCATGCTACGGAAGTTTGTGCGGAAGCAAAGCATCCGGAGGCAAAAAAGATTAAAGAAACAATTCAGCCTAAGAAGAGCATCCCTAAGAAAGCTAAAACTTGGGCGGTGACTTCGATGACAACCTCATCTAAGAGAAGCAAAAGAGCTGAACCAGCAACATCAGCTGAGCCTATAGAATTCAGCAAAAATCAATACTCCATTCTTATGGAGATAAAAGATCAGTATGAGCTGAAAGCGCCAACTGAAATGAAGACTCCCTACAGAAATAGTAATAAAAGCAAGTATTGCCATTTCCATAAGGATTGTGGCCACGAAACAAACGAATGTAAGCATTTGAAAAGAGCTTTGGAAGATTTAGCTCGCAAGGGTAAGATGAACTCCTATCTACCTCAAGCGGTTAGAAAATTTTAGAAGAGGGATAATCGTCAAGGTCGAAGAAAGGAGGATGAAAGCACTGACAAAGATGTATTGCTTGTGATATCTGGAGGTTTTGCAGCAGGAGGTCCCACCAACCGCGACCACAAAAATTACTTATGAGAACTCGGCCAGATAATGCTTACCAATCAGGTAGAGTCTGACCCTTTTGCTAAGGTTGTCGTCAGCTAGCTAGATTGCGGGAAGATAAGAACCCCCCATGACGACCCGTTGGTGATGGAGATGAAAATAGCAAACCTCTGAGTGAGACGAATTTTGATATATACAGGGAGTTCTACCGATATCATCAGCTCAGATTGTTTGTCAAGATTAAAGTTCGATGAGAATGACTTGGTCCCAATCCACCATCACATCATTGGATTTGGGGGAGGAATAATCCACCCAATGGGAATTGTCACCTTACCCGTCAGGGTAGGAGATAAAGAGGCTTCCAGGACACTATTTGTTAAGTTTCTGGTGGTACGGGATTTGACAGCTTACAATGTCATTTTCGGACGACCCACCTTAAACGACATCAAATCTGTTATTATAACCCCTCTGATGCTAATGAAGTTTGAGTGCGATGGAGGGAAGATTGGATCCCTATATGGAGATCAGCAAGCAGCAAGAGAATGCAACCTCACCACTCTAAAACCTTCATCATGGAAAGGAGAAAAACCAGAGCAGCCAAACGCCATAGAGGAAGGACCGGCTGAGAGGGTGAAAGGCCAGATAAGTGAGTTAAAGAATGAAGTAGAAAGAACTTAGATGAAGGCCCCTCAGTTCAGCAAGCCATCCATCCTTTTGCCAAGCAAGAAGAGGAAATGTTTGGCCATCAAAGAAGAAAAAGCTTCGTCACAAGAAGTAATGTCCATCATGGGTATTGGGCTTTGTTTGGATGAGAGACGTCCGGAGAGGAAGCTGAAAATTGGGTTTGATCTATATCACAAGATCAAGGACGAATTGATCAAGCTGTTAAAAAAATTTGAGGATGTTTTTGCATATGTGGTTGAGGAAATGCCGGGAATTGATCCCGAAGTTGCCGTTCATAAGTTAAACATAGATCCAGGTCAAAAGCCAATCCGACAGAAAAAGAGACACTTGGGTTCGGCCATCAATCAAGCTGTTGATCAAGAAGTACAGAAGCTGTTACAATCAAAATTCATCCGGGAGACTTATTATCTAGATTGGATTTCTAATGTAGTCATGGCCCTCAAGCTAAATGGAACTTGGAGGATGTGTGCGGACTACACTGATCTAAATAAGGCTTGTCCAAAGGACAACATTCCTCTTCCCAAAATAGATCGGTTAGTCGATTCCACGGCGGGGCATGCACTATTGACCTTCATGGATGCTTATTCTGGTTCTCATCAAATTCCAATGTGGCCAGAAGATCAGGACAAGACTTCATTTATCACTGAGAAAGGGCTCTATGGCTGGTTGAGGATTCGGCCTTCGAAATGCGCCAGCTACCTTCCAACGGCTAATAAACACCGTCTTCCAGCAGCAACTGGGGAGAATTGTGGAGGCTTACATTGATGACATAATCGTCAAAAGCCGGAAGGAAGTAGACCATATGAAGGATCTTCGAGAAACATTCCTGACTCTTAGAAAATACAAGCTGAAGCTGAATCCGCAGAAATGCGTGTTTTGAGTGGTGGCCGGAAAGTTTTTGGGTTTCTTGGTCCACCAGAGAGGAATTGAAGCAAACCCTGATAAGATTCATGCAATTCGAGACATGACATCTTCGTCTAAAGTTAAGGAAGTTCAGCGTCTAACAGGGTGCTTGGCAGCCCTTGGACGATTTCTTTCTAAATTCGGAGATAAATATCATCACTTCTTCGCAACGATAAAAAAGAAAGCAAGATTTGAGTGGACGGAAGAGGCGGAGCAGGCTCTCCAGCAGATTAATGAGCATCTTTGACAGTTGCCTCGATTGATAAGTCCGACCGAAGGGGAAAAGTTGTTTGTATATTTGGTTGTATCGCCTCATGCAGTGAGCGTTGTCCTCCTGACCGAAAGAGATTCAGTGCGAATTCCGGTCTATTTTCTAAGCCATGTACTAAAAGATGTCGAATTGGAAAGTGTTCCTCGGACGTGGAACTCAGACACTTTGAAAAAATACTACATCTGATGTAATTGGAAAGTGTAATTCCCTGCTAGCTAAGAGCCATAGCACATTAATGAAAAATTAGAAATGTATACATGTATCTTGGCTCCCAGCAAAGCAAAATTCATATAATACAAATCTACTTCCATACTATGACTGTCTCTTTACTTGTTATGCTTTGCTATTTGATTAAGGGCATACACCATCGGCTAAGCCGGTGGCCTAGAACAAATATTCAAAAAAAAAACAGCAAAACACAAACAGCTATTAGGAGATCGGTCAACATGTCAAAATCCTTTAAGGATTACACATGACGAAGGACACCAATTGATAAACTTATAAAGTTAACATCAATCTCCTAAACGAAGGCGACTGGAATTAAGAAACTTTAGTAAAAGGGTCTTACTTTCCGTCCAAAGGCCACTCACTGTAATAACCACCTTAGTAAAGGAATAAGTTATTGCAAGCTTTAACAAGGATGGATGGATTGCCACAATCCTAGATTATACTTTGCATAATACACCACCATCAAGAATGGTTGTTCTCCTTCTTAGAACAAAGAAAATTGCTAAAATTTCTTCGTCCAAGAAGGGGGGATACATATTAAATATACTAATGCAAGTAGAAAAACGTCCTTGAACAGAAAACCAAGCCTTGGTGCAACTTTGAGTAATCTACTGACAAACAACTCTAGCATTTCAGACCGAACAATTTTGGCACTTGCTGTTTTTATCCTTATGATTGGATTAGATCGTCCATGATGAGATTGTCGGCATCTTCGGCCAAAGCAATTTGCTTATAACTGGGAAAGTTATTTGGATTGAATTATTAAACTATGAGAAAAATGGAAACAAGAGACAATAAGTGAAAAAAGAGATTCCCTTATAAAAATTCAAAGAAGATTACAACCTAGGCTAAAAAAAAAAAAAAAAAAAGCTGCTACGATAAGTACAAAAGGCCTGCAGCCAAGATTGAAAAGGAAAAAGAAAACTAAGCGTCCGGGTCTGAGTCAACCTTCTAGTCCTCTTCCTCGTCGTCTGAGGATTCCTAAAAGACTGGGAGCTCCTCTCCAGTCACGGTGGCTTTGTTAAGGCTCTCTTGAAACTCCAGACGACGTTCGTATCTGGGAACGTCGTTAGTTTCGGCCAGCATTTCAAATGCCTTCACAACCCACGTCTTAGAGGTTTCTATCACCTCATTGAGAGCCTTATTGGCTGACTCGAAAGCATCATCGACCTCTTTTTTCAGGCCGTGATTTTTTTGCTCGGAGAAAACAATTCTATCTCCAAAGCTCAACGGCCGTCAAAAGGGTCGTGTTTCTTTCGTCCGTGAGAGTCCGCTCAAGGGCAGCCTTCTCGTCCAGAAGCTCCTTCACACTAACTAGGTATCTTTTGTTGGCCGACTTCATCTCGGCCGAACGCTTCTCCCAAGCTTCTCTTGACCGGCGATGCAAGACTTCCTGCTCCGCCATAGAGAATTGAGCTTGGTCCGCAGCTTTGGTGGCATCCCGGACAAGCTGCTTGTTTTCTTTCATGAGCAATCTTGCCCAGTCTTCGGTTATTATGCTGCGATCAAAAAGCTGAAAAAGGGAAGATAAAAGCAAGTCAGGACGATCACAAAGGTGGGCAAAAGTTGCTAAGTATGAAAAAGAAGACGGCAGAGAAATGAAAACTATACCTCAGCAGCTAGTTGAGACATGTAGCCTACATGCCCAGATGAAGCCCCTCTCAAGCCTTTGATGTAAGGCTCAGGGAAGCATTTGAACAACTCCTGCTTGAGCTACTTCAGCTGCCTCTTTGCCCTTATCTGAAAGAGGAGACTCGTCAGTATTTCTGAAGGGTATAACTACGTTCCGTTTGTTGGACGGACTTATCGGACGCCCGCCAACGTGCAAAGTCCTAACAACTTAGAGTAATAAGACTCACCAGAAGATCGAGAGGCCGATCTATAAGCCTGGGGCATCTGTGAAACCAGCTTCGCTACCGGCCCAGAAAAAGCCAATCCGTCTTTAGCCGCGTCCGGCTGAGAAATATCTTGTGCGGCCCCTTCATCCTCGTCCAAATTAACAACTGTGTTTGGTTGTTCAGCAATATTTGGGGGTGCCAAACCCACTGGGCCGGTATAAGGAACCATGGCCGTTTCTTCGACTGAAGGAGGAACTTCCTCCGTGGAAGGAGGAATCTCGACCTTCGACAGGGAAGGCTGGTCTGGTTTCTTCTTCTTAGCGGTAAAGCCTTTGGATTTCTTGGGAGGAGGGGAATCTCCCCTTGCAGCCGGTCTTTTCTTTGAGGCCGTCTTCTCTGCCAACGCCTTAGACGTTGAGGTTGGCAAGACTTCAATAAAGACGGAGCCTGCCTAAATAAGGAGAGCGGCAAGGATCCACCAAAACATAGATCAGAGACCAATGGTGTGTTAGTCTCTGGACGGGGCTCGGTCGCAAATGGAAATCGTCCATTGATGATTGGACGACGTCTCCTCCCGGAAGCACACCGGCCACAGACACATTGGCCGCCTTTCTTTTTGAAGCCAGGAGCATCCTGCAATGGAACCCGTCCAGAAAGCCAACTAAAGTATTGGTTCTCAGGACGAGGTCCGGCAAAATAAGGAAATCGGCCACAGAAGATACTGGCCGACATCCTCTTTGAATCAGGGATTGCATAGATATTGTGCTCGTCCAAAAATCCAACATATTGATAACTGGACGAGCCTCGTGGGCTAATGAAGGTCGGCCAACTGTTTCTTGGACGCCTTCCATTTTAAGGAAAGGTCCGTCCTAAAAAAAAAAATTAAATATAAAGAGAAGGAGAAATTTTTTACTTACCAAGGTGTTTGTCCTCTTTTCAGAGCCGGACTTGCTGTACTCCTTCCATATAGTGTTTGTGAACTTAGACATGCTGATATCTCCTGTGCAAGATTTCTTCAAGACGGCTCTTGCAGAATCTACAAAAGAAGAAAGACGCTGATTAGTTAATTATAGTCACCAGACGAGGGCATTTACTTGGAAAAAAGTCAAAAGTACACCTCTATCCTCGGCCTGCCGCAAGCCAGTGGCGACCAAGAAGTTATCATTATAAAACATCTCTTTAAAAGGGATCCAGTAGGACGGACCCTTAAAAGAAGAGTTGTTTGGGGTGGAATAGTCCGATATCTTGAAGTATTCTATCATACCTTAGCCGATTCATCCTCAAGTTCTAATAAGGATGTTGCCCGTCCAGTATTGGTGGTAGCTCAGCTGAAATATCGATATCGTCTAGCTACCGCTTCATTTGGAGCTTGGACGAAGAGAAATTCTGCCTTCCAGGCGTGCATCTTGGACGTTATATCCCAGGACGTCAAGAAGTCATGACGGTTGCATACGCTGAACCAGGCCCCTTCTGTAGTGTTGGGAACTTTAGATACATAGTGTATCTGGGAAAAGGCGGCCAAGAAAAGAACGCCACCTTTCAGTTCGCAGACGGCCAAGAAGGTTAAAATATTTTGCCAAGAATTTGGGGCGAGTTGGTTATAGCCGATGCTATAATGTAAGAGAAGCCGGCTTATAAAAGGATGTAGGGGAAATGGCAACCCAGCATCCAAAGCCAGACGGTAAACAGCAAAGTGGTCGGACGGGGCACTAAGTATTGTATCCTCCCGTCCTGGCAAAACAAAGGAGTACCCCGGCATAGGCTTGGCCGAGGAGAAATGCCTAAGGTCTGAACCTACTCGTCCAAGCCAACTATTGTCAGCTAAGATGAACCTAGGGTCAGATAGGGGACCTAAGCGGCGCCTAATTTCAGAAGAAGTAGTGGATGGGTCGTCCGAATTATTGGACGAGCCCGGTGAAATATCTACCTCGTTGGCCTCATCCACTGCCATACCTTGTGTGGACGAGCTCATCTCCGAAAGGCCCTCATTGATCCTTTCATCCTGGACGCTTACAGGAGAGGGAGTTATGTTTGCTAGTCGTGCTCTTTGGACCTCGCGCTCCCCCTCGGCAGCGATTCGGTCGGTCGATGCCTCAATTTCTGAGCTGGAGGCCAGGAGGTTCACCGATCGTCTAATGCGAGTTGTTTGCTTAACGCGTGCCAGATTACCCTGCACAGGTAAAGACTGGGTCATCTGACTTTGTCGTCCATGTCCAAAAAAATAAAATGCATGGCCGGCCAAAATAGGCCCAACTCTATAATGTGTCGAGGAAGAAAGGCTCTTTGTTCTAGGTTAAGACCAACCCTTAAGCAGCCGGGAATATTTGATGAAGAAGACGAATCCATTTTTCTTAAAAAGAATGTGAAATAAAAGTGCAAAATAAGAATTAAACAGAGGAAAGGGATACCTGTTGAATTACTCGGACGGATGGAGAGAACGAACTAAATGTGACCTTGGACGAATTGAGAAAACTTAGTAAGATCTTGGACGAATGCTCTTTCTCTCTCTAAAGTTCAGTAAAAATGGGGCAAAGTCTATCTCTCTAGAAATTCTCTCAAGGGTGTAAAAATGATTTCAGAAACGACAAGGGGACATATTTATAGAGAGGTAAATTGACCTCCTCCTCCGGTAATGTGACTGTTGCATGCCAAAAACCTCTTGAGGATTGACCTGTTGAGACCGACTAAATGGCGTCCATTCCATCTTGAAAAAAGTATGAGGCAGTTCCCGTCGGTTAAAAGAGAATTCCAACCATCTTGGCGCCTAAACGATAAAAAAATCTCTTTTATGGGGCAAATGTTGTGGCATGAAAAATCAACGGCTATGAATGTAACACGTGGCCCCATCGCAGCCCTACAAGTGGCACTCTTCTGTTATTATAAATTACATGCACCAGAAGCTTGTATGGACTAAAGTAAATTTTTCTAAAATAAAGAAAGGTCTACTAGCCCTTTTTATGGCCCAATCTGTAGTCAGGCCTAGTAAACACAAAAAACACCTTTTTACAAAGGGTGATGTGTACTCTCCAATCAATAATCGCCACGTGTCATAGCATTATTGCTAGCCAATCAGATGCTCCCAAAATTAGGGTGACATCAAGGTACAACAGTCATTTCACACACTATAAATAGTCCTTGAAATCAGGGGAAAGGTACGTTTTTCAGAGCATAGGACTGTGATTCTACCATAAATTCTCTCTCTCTCTCTCTCTCTCTCTACTTTCTCTTTGTAAAAGTTCTTTCATACTCCTGATACCTGACTTAAGCTTCAGAGGGGAAAATACCACCCAAACCTCCATGGTGGGTCCCTTTTTGCAGGTTTGAAGGCAGAGCTCAGGATCGGGTTTTGAGTCTAAGCATTGTTGCACAAGTCTGCTATTGTTGAACCTACTGTTGGGGATAGTAGTATTATTTACGAGGAAAGCACTATGTAACACCTAGTATAGTTCTACCATACTAGTAATTAAAGTTCTTAAAACTCCATTATTAAAACCTTTTCTAAAATTCCAGCAACTTATAAAATCATAAAATCCTCTTTAAACATATGTAAACATGCTTAAATTCATAATTTAAAACAATTTCATAGTGTACAACATACTACTATTGTTTCTAATAATTAACACCCCAAAAATCCATGCTTTGAGGATTAAAACGTCAATCTAAGACTAATAAACAAATCTGAAATTTTGTTCTTTTAATATATAATATACATGAATCAAGATAATTTATTAAAACAGTAAATCAAAATCAATAATCATGATTAACATTAAAATAAAGCATAAAAATATAGTCTTTAATGGAAACCTAAGGAAGAAGAAAAAAATTAACCAACAATCAAAGAATTCAAGAAGAAGGATGAAAGGCGCCAAAAACAAGGGAGCACACAACAGCAATGGCACACCAAAATTGGAGATTTTGAAGGTTTTGTGACGTTTCTTGTCAAAGAAGAAATGTTACTTGAAGAAGAAGAAATAACTTGAGAGAGATAGAAAAAGAAAACGGTGAAGAGAGAGGAAATAGGGTTGGCCATGAGTTTTGAGTGTGAGGGAGAGAAAATAATTCTTATGTGGGGTAAAATAATTGGATATTAAGATATTTAAAAGGAGGCTTCCTTTTGGGCTTAGGAAAAAGAGATTGGGCTCAATTAAATTTGATGATGAATAGGATAAATAAATTAGAACTCCTAACATCAAGATAGCTCCTTTTTCCTATTCTACTTAGAATTTTGGGTTCCTCATGTCCACTTAGACTTCTTTTCCAAATCAAATTAGTATTTCAAACTTTTTTCAAAGTATGCCAAAATAAAATATATTTAACTTCCTTAAATCCTTAAAATAATTTCTTTTGACTTTATAAATAGTCAACCTTCTTTAAATTAACAAATCATTTAAAACTAAATTATGTTTAAATATGAATATATAAATACTAAAATATATTTATAAAATCCTTTAAAATTATGGGTGATTACAGTCTACCCACTTAAAAGAAGTTTCGTCTTGAACATGACACGAAAACTCACATATATTCGAAAAGATTGAACTCATTTTTTCAAAAGTTTAAAAGAACTGTGCCACTTGTGCACACTTTTGCTAACTTAAAACACTTGTGTTACTTATGAACACGTTTTCTTATGCGGAGAATCTACTTCTTTTGCACTAACATGTGCAAATTGCCCAACATAGGCATACATGTATATAAAAATCTCATAAAAATAGACAAATAAAAGCGCAAAAGTTATCGTATTCTATCCGCTTTAAAGAAAACAAGTTACGCCCTCATAACTCACCTCAAGGAATAAGTCTGGATACTTCTTTTTCATCTCATCTTGGGCTTCTCACGTTGCCTCTTCAGACTCGTGGTTAGACCAAAGTACTTTCACGATGTGGACGTCCTTATTGTGTGTACTACACACTTTCCTGTCGATGATCTTGACAGGTCTTTCCTCATATGTGAGGCTACTATTGATCTGAATTCGTTCAGGTTCTAGGACTTGACGCTCATCAGGGATATAGCGTTTGAGTTGGGAAATATGGAACATATCACTAGTAGAATAAATGTTTATTGCTGCGGTCAAAAAGTGGCATATTGCTACGGTTTTGGGCGCGCAACAAATAAGGGGGCAGCAATAGGTAATTAATATATTGTTGCAGTTTTAAACCGCAGCAATAGGGCGACATATTGCTGCGGTTCCTAACCAAAATCGCAGCAATATGCTTTTTCTATTATTAAAATTATGAAACCTATTGCTGCGGTTTTTGCCAAAACTGCATCAATAGGTACAGGCACAAGCATATTTTTTTTAATAATTTTTTTTTTTTTTGCATTTTGTCATCAAATTTAAAAGGTAAAAATGTAAAAAGATAATAATCTACAAAAAGATCAAGTTGATATCGCAACAATCCAAAAATGAGTTCTTAAACTAATACTACTATTGTTTTAAAAAGTACATTTGATTCTTACTGTAATTTCTTTAAATGCATATATCAAAACCATATTTTTTTCGGATGTGTCTGAAATTGTTGATCCTCAAACAATTGCATTGCAGACGGTAAAAAAACGAGTAAGTGGACTAATAAAACAACAAGAGAGTAGTATTCTAATACTAATGATATGTTGAAATTACATGTGATTTCTTATATTAGGCACTAGTCAAACATACAAGAAAAGTTCACATAATTTTAAAGAATATAGTAAGTAAAAGAAGAAATGTCAATTGAAAATAGTGTGGCGTAAAACTACGGTTAGCTTTGTCATAGAAAGACTCGTTATTGTACTTCATCAAACAATTAGCATGGACAAGAACTCCACCTTATGAACCACTACAATAATCTGGAATATAAGAATACAATTCCCCTCAACCGTCCTTGTCGCGAAATTAGCCAAAAAAATCCAAAAAGAAAAACGAAAAAAATCCAAAAAAAAAAGTATCACGAACCGAAAAAATCCAAAAATAAAAACGAAAAATCCAAAACAAGTATTACCAACCAAAAAAAATCCAAAAATAAAAACCAAAAAATCCAAAAGTCATGTATTTCCGGCGAAGAAAGAGGACAAGCCGTGTATTTTCATCCGTTGTACAAGTAGTTTTCGACGAGAATAACATAGAGGAAGAAAGGCGAACGACGAACGATGGCCGGCGGATATACGAGAGAGAAGGTTCAAATTTATGTTTCTTTTCCAGATCTGAAGAACAGCCGAAGGGGCTAAGAACGGTCGACGAAGGATATACGAGGAATCACAACCGACGAAGGAGTCGAGCGAGTTTTGGCCGGCGAATCAAAGGAGTTTTCGCCGGCGAAGCAGAGGAGTTTTTGTGTTTGGATATTCATAGGAGTTAGGATGAGTGAGGAAGAGGAACTGTCAAAAAGAAAAGAAGAAAAACGGTTGTTATGACTTATGAACCCTAACTGGGTCGCGTCTCGCGTGCTATTTATATAAACAAGACGCCTATTGCTGCGGGTGCTCAAAAAACCGCAGCAATATTATTTTTTTAATATTATTTTTCGTTGAAACTATATTGCTGCGGTTTTTGGCCAAAACCGCAGCAATATCTTTATTTTATATTTTATCTTTTCTTTTTACGTGATATATTGCTGCGTATGGGTAAAACCGCAGCAATACCACCGTAACAACAATCAATTATTCTACTAGTGCATCACACATCTTCTCAAACTCCATTGGCAATGCCAATCTATAGGCTACTTTCCCAAATCGCTCTAAAATCTCATATGGGTATACATGACACCCTTAGTGGGTGATACTTTCAAGAATACCTTATCGCCTATGGCGAACTCAACCTCGCGTCATTTCAAGTTAGCATAACTCTTCTGCCTATCTTGCACAGCTTGGATTCTAGCCTGAATTAGTTTGATGTTCTTGACGGTTTCCTCAATAAACTTTGTCCCCAAGACTATATTCTCACTAAAGTCATTCCAACAAATGGGGCTTCTACATTTTCGTCCACATAATGCCTCAAAAGGTGTCATCTTAATGCTAGCATGATAACTATTGTCATAAGAAAACTCAATCAGGTCTAATTGGTCCTCCCAACTACCTTGAAAGTCAATAGCACATGCTCTCAACATATCCTCCATAGTCTAGTTAGTCCTCTCAGTCTGGCCATCAGTCACAGGGTGAAAGGTTGTACTCATTTCCAATGTTGTCCCAAGATTTAATTGGACCTTTTTTCAAAATTTCGAAAGAAACCTCGAGTCACGATCAGAAATGATATCCTTTGGAACTCCATGTCATGTCACCACATGCCTAATGTATGTTTTAGCGAGTTGGTTCTTTTTCCATGTCTCCTTAATGGGTATAAACATAGGGGATTTGGTCAATCTATCTGCAATAACCCAAATAGTGTCATTTCCACTACTCGGTTTAGGAAAGTAGTCACAAAGTCCATAGAAATAGAATCCCACTTCCATCCAGGAACCTCTAAGGATTGAACCTTCCCTATGGGTCTGTTATGATCTATCTTCACCTTCTAATAGGTTAGGCACTTAGATACATACTCAGCTACCTCTCGCTTCATATTTGGCCACCAATAGATACCCTTAAGGTCCTTATACAACTTATCACCCCAGGGTGTACAGAATATGGAGTATTATGCCCCTCATCCATAAGGCGTCTCTTAAAGTCATGACATTTCTATGGTACACACCACCTCCCTTTGAACCTTAGACTCCCATCATCATAAATCTTAAAAGTCAGCTTCCTTACCTTGATTCATTTTCTCCTTGATCTTATCTAGGTGCTCATCCCCAACTTGACCCTCTTTGATCTCATCGAAAACTGACAAACCCAAAGATATAGCGCTAAGTCTTGCCTCGCTTTGCCAGGATTTAAGATTTCTAGGCTCAGCCTTTGCATATCTCGACACAACTCCACAGGGACTATCAAGGCACTCAAGCTATGACTCGACTTTACTCAAGGCATCAGCAACCACATTTGCTTTCCTTTCATGATACTGGATATCTAGGTCATAATCCTTAATCAACTCCAGTCATCTTCTTTGCCTCATATTCAGGTCTTTTTGGATGAAAACGTACTTCAAGCTCTTAGGGTCTGTGAATATCTTACAAATTGCTCCATAGAGGTAATGTCTCTAAATCTTTAATGCAAATACTATGGCAACTAACTCTAAGTCATGGGTAGGGTAATTAGCCTCATAAGGTTTCAATCGACGCGACGCATACGCAATTACCTTCCCATTCTGCTGTAGAACACATCCTAGACCATTCTGCGAAGCATCGCTATACACCTCCAATCCCTCATTCCCATCAGGCAGGGTCAAAACAGGTGCAGAGGTTAAAAGATCTTTCAAAATCTGAAAGCTTCTTCACACTTTTCACTCCACTCAAATTTTGACTCCTTTTTCATCAAGTTGGTCATAGGCCTTGTTATCTTCGAGAAATCTCTCACACATCTCCTATAATAGCTAGCTAGACCTAAGAAACTTCTAAATATGACACGCTCTTTGGAGTTAGCCACTCACTCACAGCTTGAATCTTAGCAGGATCTACAGAGACTCCTTCCTTAAACACATAGTGACCCAAAAACGCTACTTTCTCCAAATGGAACTCACACTTAAGAACTTGGCATAAATTAGTTTTTCCTAAATGTCTCCAAAATGATCCTCAAGTGTCATCATGCTCAGTCTCATTCCTCGAATATATCAGTATGTCATCAATGAAAACCACCACAAACTTATCTAAAACTCATGAAAGATCCTATTCATTAAGTCTATAAATATAACAAGAGCATCGGTTAACCCAAATGGCATTATAATGAACTCATAGTGACCATAACACTATCTAAAGGCAGTCTTAGGTACATCTTTATCAGCTACCCTCAATTAGTGATATCCTGAACGTAAGTCAATCTTTGAGAACACACTCGCTCCATTTAACTGGTCGAATAGGTCATTTATTCTAGGAAAAGGATATTTTTTATGGTTACATTTTCAACTCCCTATAATCAATACATAGCCTCATGCTACCATCCTTTTTCTTCACAAACAACACAAGAGCTCCCAAAGGTGGTGCACTAGGCCTAATATAACCTTTATCTAATAGCTCTTGCAATTGCATTTTCAGCTCACTCATCTCAGGAGGTGCCATTCTATAGGCGCCTTAGATATAGTGCAGTACCAGGAACTAAGTCTATGGTGAGCTCAACAGCTCTAGTAGGTGGCATAACTGAAATCTCACTCGAAAACACATCCATAAACTCGTTCACAATTGGGACATCCTCAAGCTTCACTCTAGCTTCCTTACTCACATCCTGCACACTACAGAAGAATAACTCACACCACTTTCTCATCAGTATCCTCACTTGCATAGCAGAGATAACTCCAAACTTCTTAGGTTTCCCAAAGGGTTTCTTAACACTACCTTTTGAATCTCACAGTCGATATTAGCCTTGTAAAGACTTACCCAATTCATCCCAAGAATCACATCTAGGTCTCCCAAATTGAATTCTATTAAGTCAGATGGAAAGTCACAACATCCTATCTTCAAAGGCAAATTTCTAAATAACTTGGTACACCTAATGATTTCTCCAGTAGGAATACTGATAGACAAGTCAATTTCTTCATAATTTACTAACCCCAGACTCTTTAAGACAAATGATGATATGAAATAATAAGTTGCCCCCGAATAAAATAAAGTTTTAATAAGGACTGAGTTAATAGAAAAATTACCAGAAACTACGTCGGTCGATCTCTCCGCTTCCTTTTGACTCATCACAAATATCTTTCCCGCATGATACTTTGGTTGGGCTTCTCACTTGGAGGCTTACTATAGCTCCCCTGGTTGCTCTGTTGTCCTCCAAACTTAGGACCTTGGTTCCCTGACTGGTTGAACACTGATCTTACCTGATTACCGCTCCCCTGTCCTTTCTGTTCCTTACCATGCTTAAAGTAGCACTCGTACTCCCTATGACCTTTCTTCTTGCAGTAGTTACAAATCACTAGTTCTCCCTTACAGTCTCTCCCATGATAGTTTTTGTCTCAACTCTTGCAGTGATGCACTCTATCAGGTCTACCCTTATTGCGGTTATCCTGGTTGTTTCTCCCTTGGAAATTCCCATTACCGTTCCGGTTTCTCTTGAAATTCCCTTGGTTTCCCCTAACATTAAAATCTTTCCTCTTTTCACCTACCACCGCATTTTTCTTATCTATCGACTGTAGTCCACAAATATGGGATGCTCTCTCATACACAACATATAGGAATGTAAAGGTCTCTCATCCTAAACCCAACTGTATTTCATCCGTTAAGCATTGCTCAAACCTTTGAGCCTTAAGTTCCTCGGTGGCTACAACCTCGGGTGCAAATCTAGACAAGGCTATGAGTTTGCCATATTACTCATAGATAGTCAATACTACCCATCCTAAGGTTAATGAATTCTTGGGCTTTTTGCTTCCTCATAAAGGCAGGGTAAAACTTCCCTCTCAAGGCAATCATAAAGGAATCCCAATTGAATCCTTCAACAGCACTCAATCTAGCTCCACTCTCCCTCCACCATAAATCAGCCTCATCTTTCAGATAAAGCACAACCTAACCCACTCTCATTTGCTCAGGGCAGTTCACAACCTCAAAAAGTTTCTCAAACTCCCCAATCCAGTTTTGTAGGAAGGTTGGTTCAGCTTTCCCCTTATAGTATGGTGGCTTAACCTTAGCTAGCCTTTCAAACATTTCACTAGTAGTCTCAGGACGATTAGCTCTCTCCTGAGTCAATTTCTCCGCCAAGAGGTGAATAGCAGCAACTAGGTCGTTGTTGTTAGCCAATCTACTTCGGGACCTGAAAGTAATATAACTCTACACTAGTGGAAAATTCATCAAATGCTCCGGTTAAAAAGCCCTCAAATGCTTCGTATTTGACGCGTATCAGACGTCATACGAGCATTTGAGCATTTAGTTTCTCAAATGCTCCGGTTGTGAATAAAACCGGAGCATTTGAGCTTTTTTATATGGGTAAAAATCAACAAATGCTCCGGTTATTAAGCAAAACCGAAGCATTTGATGCTACAAATGCTCCGGTTTTCCTAAACAACCGGAGCATTTGTAATTTTTGAATAATAAAAAAAAATTCAGCTAGCTACTGCCAGCGAGGAGCATACATACCACCACTCTATGCTCCTTTCAGAGATACTATCCGTGCCTTCTAAGGCTTCTAATAAACTTCTATGAGCAGTTGTGCAAACCTAGGAAACATCCAATTACACAGAGAAGATGACATACAATATATGTCACACTTCTAAAATTTACTAAAATAGCCAAACCATCTACTTTAGGTTCCAGTATAACTTAAATGCCCATCTAAGAAGGCAACATTTGATTTGATCATTAAAGATCGCAACAACAAACAATTTCTCAACTAGTTCCAAGTATAACATAAAATGTTCTCTAATAATCACATAATCATCCATGTAAACTATATTCACATCAACATGCAAGTAGAAACAAGAATATAATCACATAATGAAAATTTAATTAATAAAAATATTATCATCACGTGCCGAGAATAAATTCTTACTCACTCATATAAATAAATAATAGCTTTTATTCCTCTAGAAAGGGTACTTCATTAAATAAATGTTACTAGAATGTTATACTCTCCTAAAACAATGGTACTATAAAACTGTTCTATCACTGTTGGTCAACTATCCAACTTTATTATATAAATATACTATATTTTTTTGCTAATTTGAGATATATAATAATCTAAGGTACTACATTGTCAACCTTGTCCTTAGATTCGTAGTATTAGTCACGTATGAAGATCTCATCTTCAGTTTCATCTACATCATCCTCATAGTAGTATACATATTTTCTTTGTCGCTTTGATCTGTTAGTGGGTTGAGGCTCTTCATCCTCCTCAGGCTCAGTATCAGTCTCACACCTAAAAAATGCATGATAGGTGTCTTCTCTAGTTTGGCCTCTAGCATGGTCAAGTTCCATAATGAGCTCATCATCGTTAGTCCACCGTGACCTAAGTATTCTACTCATAGTCCATTCTAGATTGGTATACTCTCTATCATCAATAGGGGCAATATCCTCATCAACTTCATCATCACTCAGGACAATGGGGTTGTAATAACTTCCTAATCTGGCAGACATATTTAAGGATCTACAACAACAAATATATGACATAATATTTTAGTACTCTCCTTGAATGCAATTCCCAACAATAAACAATAAAGAGTTATCATTAACATCATAAGCATAAGAATGAAACAATTAGAAGGGAAGAAAATATAAACATTTAGCAGGGAAGAAAAATAACAACATGCTGAACTAACTATTCAATGCAGCATATAATATTTCTATCCTATATGCCCTTCCAATACTACCCATTCTCACAATGCAACAAGTAAAACTTTAAAGGCAATAAAAATAATGCAGACATCCTTATAAAATAATTATTATTAAGTGTCGAATAATACAAAAAAAAATTTCGACTAAAAAAAATTCGGACACCTTAACAATATTCGAACCATCCATAATTCGAAAAAATATATATAATTCGATTCTAAAAACAAAATTCGGACAATGTCCCTAAAAAAAAATTTCAAACACTTCCAAAAGTAAGTAAAAAAATTAAATTTCAGACTCCCTCTAAAAAAATTTCCGATCCTCTACAAAAAAATATATTCCTATAAGTTTTTCAAAATGAATAAGTAGGAGCAATTCTTAGAGTTTCTTCAAATAACTAGTAAGTTAGTTAGGCGTCTAAAAGTTTTGAAAATAACCTAAAGCTCCCAGATACCACTTTGTAACACCCTGATAATTCTCTCTTTTCAGAAATACCTTTTAATATAAAACTCATAGAATTACCAAAGCATTATCCTTGTGTGATAACGTATCGGCTTATTTAGAATTTTACAGCAGAAAACATATAACTAACTTCAAAACTTTTATAATGAATAAATAAATAAGTACTTTAAAAGCAAACATTCTAAATAAGTCTACTCAAACAACTTATTAAAGTACGTTCATACTAATGGAGAATTTAAGATATACTAGATTACACAAGCTCTCGATTCTAGATTCCCAATGATGCACATCAGCGAACCTATAAATGTCAATGCTTTAAAGAATATGCTCACGAAAATTGGGTCATCACAAGATCAATAAGGCAAAGCCATGATCAACAATCATACACAAAGCACGTAATCAGCAAAGCTGAGTACTACATACTAATACATAAACATTCCTAACATGATACTAATAAATAACATGCAGGGATAAATAATAGTATAACAATATAACACACGTTCCGCAGATAACGTCTACAGAACTAGAATTTAAACATCTTTTTATTACTTTAATGGAATAGTTATTATACTTGTGTTGTCTTATCTACTAATGCCTTCACCTACAAAGACGAAATACGGGAGCTACCACGCATTTCAGAATGACCTGCGATATCGAGAAATCTTTGTTAATTGTAATAGGGATGATGATCAATCCATCTCCCATAAAAAGCCATGGCTTGCTCACCATGTACCCCAACTCCTAATGTCCAACTCTAGGCATGCACCAGTCTAAAGTCTATAACTATCCTCGTTACACTTTACGTTATCTACAAATTCTTACTTGTTATGACACACACACAAGCAACACAGAAACATTAAATCAAGCATTCACATCTGAACATCTTTTATCTTAGGATTTAATAAATGATCACATAAGTTACAACCCAAGATTACTCTATTTTGATCTCAATCCTTCTTATTTTGTTGAACCTAGCCAACAATCAATCTTACCTTTCAAAGGCATAACTTGTCAACTTACTAGATAAAGCCCACATTCCTTATAAAGTAGTGAAAATAATAATATATATAAGGGAACACATGAATAACATGATTCAATCTCAATGATATATTAATTCCCCCATGTGAATTAATAAATAAAGTTTCCATCCACATGCTTGCATCAATATCCATACAAACGTGACAATCTTTAACATGCTTTCATCCACATGCTTGCATCAATATCCATAATAATAAATCTCATAATTAACATGCTTTCACACAGGCATAAAACATGCAAAATTCAATCATACTAGAAATCACATATGAACTTATAAAGTTCCTATACATGATACTACAACTTCTCTTTCTTAAATCATGATAATAAATCACATAGCACACGGGTATGTACATACCTTGTGTAAACTAGTTGATAGGCCACCTCTAATTCCTTAAAAGTCACCTAGTGAGTATTCTCCGCCTAAAATAATCAATATAACTAAAATTAATACTCTTAAATAACATACACCAACTTTAAAATATTAAAAAACCCATTAAACATATTCAAAAGTTGTTTTTACTATCAAAATTTCAATTACTTTTAATTCCTAGTATAGGACTACCATACTTGTAATTAAAATTCTTAAAACTCCATTACTAAAACCTTTTCTAAAATTCCAGCAACTTATAAAATCATAAAATACTTTTCAAACATATGTAAACATGCTTAAATTCATAATTTAAAACAATCTCATAGTGTACACCATACTACTATGATTTTATAATAATTAACACCCTAAAATCCATGCTTTGATGATTAAAACTTCAATCTAAGACTAATAAACAAATATGAAATTTTATTCTTTTAATATATACTTCCTCTGTTTCTAAATAAGTGCAACACTTCTTGTTTTCACGTTTGCCAATGCATTATTTTAACCATTAATATCTTCAATTATCAATAAGTAAAAATTATAAAAAGTGGTATTAAAAAAATTCACATTCAGACGAATCTAACAAGATCCCACATGACTATGTTTTTCCTAAAATGTAAATCACGAAAGCTAATTAAAGTTTAAACTGTAAATAGTAAACACTATGCAAATGTTGCACTTATTTTGAAACGGAGGAAGTAATATACATGAATCAAGATTATTTATTAAAACAGTAAATTAAAATGAGTAATCATTATTAGCATTAAAATAAAGCATAAAAACATAGTTTTTAATGGAAACTTTAGGAAGAAGAAAAGAAATTAACCAATAATCAAAGAATCCAAGAAGAAGGATGAAAGGCACCGAAAACAAGGGAGCACACAGCAGCAATGGCGCACCAAAATCGGTGATTTTGAAGGTTTTGTGACGTTTCTTGTTAAAGAAGAAACATTACTTGAAGAAGAAGAAAGAACTTGAGAGAGAGAGAAAAAGAAAATGGTAAGGAAAGAGGAAATAGGGTTGGTCGTGAGTTTTGAGTTTGAGGGAGAGAAATTAATTCTTGTGTGGGGTAAAATATTTGGGTATTAAGATATTTATAAGGAGGCTTCCTTTTGGGTTTAGGAAAAGGAGATTGTGCTCAATTTAATTTGATGATGAATAGGATAAATAAATTAAAACTCCTAACATCAAGATAACTCCTTTTTCCTAATCTACTTAGAATTTTGGGTTCCTCAAGTCCACTTAGACTTTTTTTTCCAAATCAAAGTAGTATTTCAAACCTTTTTCAAAGCATGCCTATATAAAATATTTTTAACTTTCTTAAATCCTTAAAATAATTTCTTTTGACTTATAAAATAGTAAACCTTATTTAAATAAATAAATCATTCGAAACTAAATTATGTTTAAATATAAATATATTAATACTAAAATATATTTATAAAATCCTTTATAATTATGAGGGATTACAAAAGTAGTCTCCGAGGCAGTGGTACAAGAAATACGATAGCTACATGATGAAGCTAGGCTACAACCGGAGTTCATATGATTGTTGTGTGTATCACAACAAGCTGACCGATGGATCTTTTATCTACTTAGTGTTGTATGTAGATGATATGTTAATAGCTGTTAGGAGCAAGTCGGATGTTCAGGAGTTGAAGGAGCTTCTCAGTGCTGAATTTGAAAGGAAGGATTTAGGTGCAGCTCGAAAAAATTTGGGTATCGAGATTTATAGGGAGAGGGCTCAAAAGAAGCTTTTCTTGTCACAGAAAGGCTACATTGAGAAGATATTGTCAAGGTTTAACATGTAGATACTTCAAATGCTTCCAATAGTCATCTGTCTGTTGCTTTTGTACCTAAGTCTGCTCAGGAGAAAGAGTACATAAGTCGGGTTCCTTATGCTAGTGCAGTAAGGAGCTTGATGTATGATATGGTTTGCACTAGGCCGGATCTTACACATGCATTCAGTGTTGTTAGTAGGTTCATGGGTTATCCTGGTAAGGAGCATTGGCAGGCAATCAAGAGAATCTTTCAGTATCTTAGAGGTTCGTCAGATGTTGGTCTCATTTATGGAGGTGATATGGCATGTTTAGCTCGTTACAGGTTTCTCTTATTATAATTATGTTGGGGATGTGGACGATAGGAGATCTATGAATGGTTAGTGTTCACTCTTGGTGGTTCTGTTGTGAGTTGGAAAGCGACTTTGCAGCCTATAGTTTTGTCTACTACTGAGGTAGAATATATGGCCTTGATAAAAGCAGCTAAGGAGGGAATTTGGTTAAAGGGACTAGTTAGTTATTTGGGTCTACATCGTGATCAGGCGACAGTGTATTGTGATAGCTTGAGTTTGATATGCTTGGCCAAGGATCAAGTTCATCATGAGAGGTGATGGGTTTTTAAAATATATATCACAAGCGCATGATGTATGTTTAGCATAAACTGGAAAATACGGGTCGATCAACAAGGAGAGGAGTTCTATAGGTTTGTGCTCAATCATTTAACTACTTCAAGAGAGGAATTTAATTGAATGATTAACAGCTAAACTAGAATAAGCTAGAACACAAAGAGATGGAAGTATATCAATAATTAAAAACCTAGGGCAATCGATCTGTCCACCATGCTCATACCAATTTAATCACTACAATATAATTGAACAATACTTGGATTGAGGTTCGAATAATTAGAGTATTTCGTTAATCCTACGGTCGGCCCTTAACAACTCATAGATCAACATATGCCAGTACGGTCACTCAACATAAATCAATAGGAATTACTCTAATTCAATCCAAATTAAATATCGAAAAACTTTAAACCACAATAAAAAAAAAGGTATAAACATGGCTTCCCTCTCTAAGCCGTAATACTCACTCATGATAATGATATACACAATAAACATAACGCAAAATAATTAATCAAATTAAACAAAGTAAAAAAGAATACCGAAGGATTGAAGAACAATGAAAAATGAAATCAACGATCTTTATAATCTTCAAGGGCAAGAGTTAATACAAAGGTAGAGAGAAAAATACTAAGTGCCTAAACCTAAACACGCATAATATAAGATGGTCTAATCTAAAAGACTAAAAACCTATTTATAATTTTTACAAAACCGACTAAAAAAGGCGGAAATTAACCTTCCCGAAAAGCCGCCAGGTCGGGTGATGTTATATTGAACTTACAAGCAAAGGAACAATCTCGCCCGGTCGGACGCACAACCGATTTCGGCTCCTTTCTAGCCCGGTTGATCGGGCTAACATGCCTTGGATCCTGATGAAGATTTTTTCTCGCCCAGGCGAAAAAACTGCGATTTTGCGTCAACTTGCGAAGGTTGTATCTCTCAAATCAGAATTACTATTGAGGCGTGTGACCTATTATTGGAAAGAGCTTGAAATCTTGTTTCCAACCTGTAATATCCTAAAAATGTAAACGTGTTTAAGTGAATAATTAATTGTAATAAGTAGTTAAAATATATTTTATCGTTTCAATAATTCAGCAAAATACAGTAAAACGAATATAGAATTTATTAACTTAAATTTTGTTAATACCTAAGTGTCAATAATTTATATTTCACGATTTCATGAATTAATCAAGGTTAGTTTTTGTTGTTAAATCACTAAAGCACAAAATACCAACATTTCACCAAACTTTTGCAAAGCCACATGAAGATTGATGAAGAGTGGAGCAAATTTCAGATTTTTGGTTAAAAAATAAAAAGGTAAAAAAAAAAAAAAAGAGAAAAAGCTTCCATGGTCAACTACTCAATAACTTTGCCTTCTTCCTTACTCTTCCATGGGCACTTGGAAAGCATGCCACCACCCTCCATTCTTTTCCTCTGTGAAAAACCTGTCACCAATGCATCTTCTTAGCTTCCCCAAGTCAGAAATTCAGAAATATTTACTCCTTCCTTCCCAGCTACTGAATTAGTGTTCCTAATTCCCTATAAATGGCCATGAAATCCATTACCAAGAACAAAACAATTCTAGAAACTTCCTCCTCTCATCTCTTACTTCACCAACACCTACGAACCACCTTGCAAACACCACAAATTTCAGTCAATAATTCGCCGGAAAACGTGACCCAAAGAAACCAAAAAAGAAAACCCCAAATTTTCTCTATTTCCTCTGTTTCGGGGCTTCCACAGCACCAACACCGGTTACCGCCGGTCGTGCGACAATTGCGCCGCGCTCAGCCGACCTCCCCCAGCCTCATTGTCGCTCGCCGGCCACTGGACGCTCGCCGGAGCTCCGCCACACCTGCATGCACTCATGTTCTCTCTTTCTTGCACTCTCTTTCTCGCTCCTCTTTGCCGCACGTAGTTGTACATGTACAACACCGCCAAACCGCGCCACACCGCCGGAGATCGATGTCGCTGCTCGCCGCCGACCACCAGAGATGGAATCGAAGCCACGTTACTTCGCTTCGTCACCCCTACTCTTAGTAGCAGAGGTAATGGCCACTTTTTGTTTTAAAATTCTCATTTCCTAGTTTTCTAATTTTAGCCCAAGTTCTCCTTATTAGTTAGCATTTCATTTGCGCCTAAGAGAATCCAAGTTGAACTAAACTTAAGTGACAATAAGTCTGATTGACAATAAGTCTGATTTGTTATGTTGTTGGGCTAAAATATGGTTTGCACTTGTTTTATGGACTGATTTAGTTAGTTCAATTAAACCACCTAACTTGATTCCTAAAAATGATAATTGGGCTATATTTGTTGATTACTGAGCTATTTGAGTTAATTGAAACTAATCCAATAAGCTTGTTATTTATATTATGAGTTTAAGTTATGATTACTCCACTAATCCTTAAGTTCACTTAAAATAACAAGATAGCTTGATTTATTAGTTTTTTGAGATTAAATAATGTTATAATAATGTTAATGGTTTTAGTATAGTAATAAACTTAATTAGTTTGATAATAGACGATTAATGGATTATTAACTATGAACTTTTATAATAATAATATACTTTCGAATGGTTATATAATATGTAATAATATAACTTTTAGTATAATGTTCGATAATTCTAAAGGTATAACTAAAGGAGCCATTTCACCTATTTAGTTGTTTAAAGAGTCATCTTAAGAAGTTATCAACGACTAAGAAAATAATGACCTTTGTTGAGACCTTCATGACGTTATAACGAACGTCATGAATTTAATAAGCAGTAGACACTAGTAGAATAATTGCTTATTGCCGCGGTAATATTGCTGTGGTTTTACGCATACGCAACAATATATCACGTAAAAAGAAAAGAAAAAATATAATATAACCATATTGCTGCGGTTTTGGTCGAAAACCGCAGCAATATGGTTTGAGCGAAATTTTTTTGAAAATTTTTTACTATTTGACCAAACATATTGCTGCGGTTTTCTAACAAAAACCGCAGCAATATATTAAAATAATTTTAAAAATTATTATTTGAACCTATTGCTGTAGTTCCTACAAAAAACCGCAGCAATAAGTTTTTAAATTAATAATAAAAAAAAGTAATTTAGGGTTTTAAGGTATTTAAGCGCGCCTCTCTTTTTCTCTCTCTTTACACGCCTCATCAGATCTGTTTCACGTCCTCCTCAGCCCCCCCCCCTCTCTCTCCTCCTCTCTTCCTTTCTCTCTCTCCTCCTCTCTTCCCCCCTCCTCTCTTCCACCCTCCGACAGCTGTTCTTCGCCTGTCTACACTCTCCAACAGCCGAGAAATTCTTTTGACGCTCTCCTCTCCGGAATCATCTCCGTTCGTCGCTCAACTGCTCGTTCACTCGACTCCTCTTCGTCGACCGTGATTTTCCTTCACCGCTCGACTGTTTTTGAAGATGAGCGTTGGAGAGGTTGGTGATGTTGATTTTTTTTTTTTTTTTTATTTTCAGATTTTTATTTATATTTTCTGCTTTTTTGTAGTTTTTTAATATCACCACCACCTCTTCGGTTCGTTCGTCGCTCGCCAGATCCTATCGTTCTTCGTCGCTCGTCAGATCCGGCCGTTCTTCATCGTTCGCCAGATCCGACCATTTTTCATCGCTCGCGAGAGTCGGCAGTTTGATGGCGTTCATTCGCAAGTGATGTTCCCAGGCATTGTCAAGGCACAATGTACATGCTACTGTTATTATGTGTAATTTTTTAGTTTATTCAAGTTTGGTAATCGTTTGTTGTTGATACATAACTTTGATAATTATTTTAGTTATTATATGTATTATTTTAATCGTAAGTGTTTGTTTCATTTTACTTTTTAATCTATTATATTATTTATGTAACTAGTTTTTTTTTATCATTGTATATTAATAAGATTTATATGTCATTTCATTTTCGATTCATATGCGAATTTTGTAGATAGTGGATTGGTTTGTTGCCTAATTTTAATTTTTCAAATGTGACTGCAAAATGCAAAAAAAAAAAAAAAATGGTTACCAGGACCTATTGCTGCGATTTTGGGCCAAAACCACAGCAATAGTTTGACATATTGCTGCGGTTTTGGCCCAAAACCGCAGCAATACTCTCTGTTAAATAGATGATACATAATAATATTGCTGCGGTTCGGCCTAAAAACCGCAGCAATATTTGTAGATATTGCTGCGGTTTTAAACTACAGCAATATTATTATTACCTATTGTTGCCCCCTTAATTGTTGCGCGCCCAATACCGCAGCAATAGGCCACTTTTTGACCGCAGCAATAAGCATTTATTCTACTAGTGAAAGCTAAATAACGAAACGTTCAATAATAAAATTATTCTTGAATAGATTATAGAAGATAAATGATATTACAAGTCTCCTCCGGCTATCAAAGTTGTTAAGCAAAAATCCAGGTAACATCTACTACTAGCACCCGCACTCCATTTCCAACTATGTTTTATGATGCTTTATACGATATCTATGTTATTTTAGTTATGGTGTGCGGGATATGAAATGTTTGCTATCTAAATGATGTTTATTAGATGATTTGATTTTTTATGAAGTATGACGGCTTTGATGTTACGAAAATATGATGATGATTATGTTACAATTATGTAATGGTAAAAGAAACGAAATATGATAAAGTTCAATTGAAAGAAGGTTCTTGGCAGTATCTGTGGGCACCGCAAGTGTCACATTTGACTTGATCACCCTTCTGGTTAATGATTGGGCACCGAAAGTGTCACCTATGTTGTGACCGTCTTTCTGTGGGAACCGCAAGTGTCACCTATGTTGTGACCGCCCTTATGTATGTTAACAGTGTGGGCACCGAAAGTGTCACCTATGTTGTGGTTGCCTTTCCGTTCTGTTGTACTAGCTTAGTTACCAAAGTAAAAGATATATGATGATGAACAAGATAATAAATGATGATAATGATTTATGATCATGATTTGATGATTCTGTTTACAAAACAGTTTTACTATTTCTCGTCTCCCTGTTTGCTAATAAAATGAATTGAAATGCTTTTACGATGTTAAAGTAGAATGTTATTGAGCCTCGACTCATGACGTTTTGTTTTCCGTTTTAGGTATGCTTATGAAGATGGGAAGGCATAGCAGTGTGGAAATATTAACTTTAGATTATGCAACTATGACGGTTATGTATTACAAGTTCACTTACACAAAATTATGGAATTTTAGCTATGTTTACGTTATTATCTTTGATTATTATAATATGTTTAGTTTTATGAAAGTATGTTGCCTTGTACCTTCTGGATTGGAGGTACGTCAGTGACGCTCCGACTAAATTAGGTCTTCTGCTGCTAACAATTGATCAATTAAGCTAATAATTGATGCTTAGGAGTCGGGGCGTTACAGAGTGGTATCCGAGCCAGGTTTCGATGCCTGAAGTAAAATCTCAAAGGTTTTGATTTAAAAAGTAATTAGAACTTTAACTAATCTTTAAAATGAAAACCAATTGTTTAGTTAACTTTTAGGTATAAAATAAAATGAAATAAAATAAAATTTGTGAATTATAATGATACACTAAAACCATAGTGATAATAAATGAGCAAGTCATGAGAATGGTAAGAATAATATTATTAAGTGGTGTAAAATAAGTTATGTAAAATGGAAATGAGTGTGAGTGTTAGGATTCGGGAAGGGAATGCTTTTATACTTTTAATAATGTTATGACATGGTTTATCAAAAGAGTAAGCCATTAACGTAGAATGTTTGACGTGCCAGAGAATGGCAACAAGTAAAAGTGGACCAACCAAAGGAGGCAACGAAAATCCTGGGTCTGAAGTTACACTTGAATAAAATGAGGGCAAGGCTTGATACTTTGCGAAGTGACCTGTCTTCAAAGATACGCTTGGAAATGCAAATGAAAATCAGACGGACTTAATGAAGCTAATGATAGAATTCATGCAAGGAAACCGACAAAGGGCTAAGACAGAGCAGGAAGAATGCTCAAACATGTTCAAAATATTTTCAGCTCATAACCCACCCACTTATGATGGAAAACCGGATCCCACTGAGTTCGAGGAATGGTTGAATAGCATGGAGAAGTTGTTTGATGCTATTCAATGCCTTGAGAAGTGGAAAGCCAATTTTGTCGTGTTTTACCTGAAAGGGCAAGCTGATTTTGGTGAAAGAATGCCAAAGCAATGCAATATCAACCTGGGTTTGGATGGAACATCCTGAAAGGGCTGTGAGAAACTATTAGTTTTACCCTCAATTACTGCAGCTTCAAATGGATTATGAATTTATCCATCTGAAACAAAGGGGTATGACCGTACTAGAGTATGCTGTAAAATTCAATGAGTTAGCTCGATTTGCTCTTGATCTGGTGACTACAGATCGTCAAAGGATGAATCAGTTTGAAGGAGGTCTGAATTTGGATCTTCAAGAAGAGCTTGCAGCTCATATGAGCTGATCCTACCAAGAACTATATGACAGAGCCATTAATGTTGAGCGAAAAACGAAGCTTCGAAAATGGAAAAAGAAAAGGGGAAACTTTTGATGGCCACTCCAATAATAATGTCAAGAAAAGGCCGAACACGGGATCCTCGGAGAACAATCGTAGGCACGTCCAGTGCAACATTTGTGGAGGACATGGACACTTGGAAAGAGATTGTCGTAGAGGAAGTGATTTATGTTATCGATGTGGTAAGCCTGGTCATGTGATCAAGAACTGTCTAACTTCATATTGGCGAGGTGAAAATTTTACAGACCATCGATCCATAAGATATTAAAGAAACACTCAGAACTACGGCCATGATGGAAATCCCAGCAATGCAAACGTCAATAGAAATCCTACACGTAGGTCTACATAAGCGGCAAGAGCATACATCATGCATCAAACTAAAGTTAACTATGATTCCTCTAACCCCTCTGCTGATCCTTAAATAGTGTGGTTGGATTTGAGCTGACTAAACTCGAAATGCGTATGACTGAAATCGATTTTATTTATTAAAGATCAAATTTCACTCAAGGGTCTACTTGTAGACTTTGTTGCAATCATGCAAGCTATGTATGGTAATTATGTATTACTATGTTGAAATGAAATGCTTAATGTTTTACACTTGACTATGTATAACAAGTTTTGAGGACGGAACTTTTTCTAAGGGGGTGAGGATGTAATATTCTAAAAAATTAAACGTGCTTAAGTGAATAATTAACTATAATAAGTAGTTAAAATATATTTTATCGTTTCACTAATTAAGCAAAATACAATAAAATGTATATAATTTATCAACTTAAATTGTGTTAATATCTAAGTGTCAATAATTTATATTTCACGATTTCATGAATTGATCAAGAAGGTTAGTTTTTGTTGTTAAATCACTAAAGCACAAAATACCAATATTTCACCAAACTTTTGCAAAGCCACGTGAAGATTGCTGAAGAGTGGATCAAATTTTCTGATTTTTTATTACAAAATAAAAAGGAAATAAAAGAGAGAAGAAGCTTCCATGGTCAACTACTCAATAACTTTGCCTTCTTCCTTACTCTTCTATGGGCACTTGGCAAGCATGCCACCACCCTCCATTTTTTTCCTAAGCCAAAAACCTATCACCAATCCATCTTCTTAGCTTCCTCAAGTCAGGAATTCAGAAATATTTACTCCTTCCTTCCCAACTACTGAATTAGTGTTCCTAATTCCCTATAAATGGCCATGAAATCCATCACCAAGAACACAACAATTCTACAAACTTCCTCCTCTCATCTCCTACTTCACCACCACATACGAACCACCTTGCAAACACCACAAATTTCAGTCAACAATTCGGTGGAAGAAACCCAACAAGAAAACCCCAAATTTTCTCTCTCTCCTCTGTGTCGAGCTTCCACAACACCACCATCGGTTGCCGCCGTCGCGCGACACCTGCGCCACGCTCAGTCTACCTTACTCCCCCTGCTTCGCCGTCGCTCATCGGCCACCTGCACGCTCGCCGGAGCTCCTCTACACCTGCACGCACTCATGTTCTCTCTTTCTTGCACTCTCTTTCTCGCTCCTCTTTGTCGCGCGTAGTTGTACACATACAACACCGACAAACCGCACCACACCACCGGAGATTGCCGTCGCACCGTTGTCGCTGCTCGTTGCCGACCACCAGAGTCGGAATCGAAGCCACGTTACCTCGCTTCGTCGCCCTTGCCCTTAGTAGCAGATGTAATGGTCACTTTTTGTTTTAGATCTGATTCCTAGTTTTCTAATTCTAGCCCAAATTCTCCTTATTAGTTAGTATTTGATTTGGGCCTAGGAGAATCCAAGTTGAACTAAACTTAAGGGATAATAAATCTGATTTGTTATGTTGTTGGGCTAAAATATGGTTTGCACTTGTCTTATGGACTGATTTAGTTACTTTAATTAAACCACCTAACTTGATTCCTAAAAATGATGATTGGGCTATATTTCATGATTACTAAGCTATTTGAGTTAATTAAAACTGATCCAATAAGATTGTTATTTATATTATGAGTTGAAGTTATGATTACTCCACTAATCCTTAAGTTCACTTAAAATAACAAGATAGCTTGATTTATTAGTTTTTTGAGATTAAATAATGTTAATGGTTCTAGTATAGTAATAAACTTAATTAATTTCATAATAGACGATTAATGGATGATTAACTATGAACTCTTATAATAATAATATACTTTGGAATGGTTATATAATACGTAATAATATAACTTTAAGTATAATGTTCAATAATTCTAAAAGTTTAACTAAAGGAGTTATTTCACCTATTTAATTGTTTAGAGAGTCACCTTAAGAAGTTATTAACGCCTAAGAAAATACTGACCTTTGTTGAGAGCTTCATGACGTTATAATGAACGTCATGACCTCAATAAGCTCTAGCTAGTATTTAGGCTTAAAAGCTAAATAACGAAATGTTCATTAAAAAAAATATTTTTGAATAGATTAAAGAAGATGGGGATATTACAAGCCTCCCCTGGCTATCAAAGTTGTTAAGCAAAAATCCAAGTAACGTCTATTGCTAGCACCCACACTCCATTTCCAACTATATTTTATGATTCTTTATACGATATCTATGCTATTATTCATGGTGTGTGGGATATGAAATGTTTGCTATCTAAATGATATTTATTAAACGGTTTGATATTTTTAGAAGTATGACGACTTTGATGTTACGAAAATATGAAGATGATTACGTTATAATTATGTAATGTTAAAAGAAACGAAACATGATAAAGTTCAATTGAAAGAAGGTTCTTGGCAGTATCCCGTGGGCACCGCAAGTTTCGCCTTTGTCGTGACCACCTTTCTGGTTAGTGATTGGGCACCGAAAGTGTCACATATGATGTGACCGCCATTCTGTACGCACCACAACTGTCACTTATGTTGTGACCGCCCTTCTGTATGTCTACGATGTGGGCACCGAAAGTGTCACCTGTGTTGTGGCCGCCTTTTGGGTATGTTATGGGGAGATGTCCCTTCTGTTGTACTAGCCAAGTTACCAAAGTAAAAGATATATGATGATGACAAGATAACGAATAATGATAATAATTTATTATCATGATTTGATGATTATGTTTACAAAACGGTTTTACTATTTCTCTTCTCCCTGTTTGCTCATAAAATGAATTGAAATGCTTTTACGATGTTAGGGTATTATGTTACTGAGCCTCGGCTCACGATGTTTTGTTTTATGTTTTAGGTATGCTTATGAAGATGGGAAGCCGTAGCAGTGAGGCAATTAACTTTAGATTATGCAACTATGACAATTATGTATTATAAGTTCACTTACACAAAATTATGGAATTTTAGCTATGTTTAAGTTATTAGCTATGATTATTATAATATGTTTAGTTTTATGAAAGAATGTTGCCTTGTACCTTTTGGATGGGAGGTACGTCAGTGACGCTCCGACTAAATTAGGTCTTCCGCTGCTAATGATTGATTAATTAAGATAATAATTGATGCTTAGGAGTCGGGGCATTACGCAACCCAACTAGAATTTTTTGATTATCAATTTTCCGTCAAAAGGTATGATCAAAATAGTGAACAGGTGTCGGTTTTGGTACTTCTTTCACTAACTCTTTGCTTCATTCTAACTCGAAATTGTCTCAAACGGATGCATTGTGATCCTTGTGCAAGCTATATTCATACTCAATGATTAATAGGCTTGATCTTAGATAATCATAATCAATTTGCATCAAAATAACTTGAAAATCATCAAAACACACAAAAAGAGAGTAGTAGAGCACAACTTACATAATTCACGCCATTATGCATCTAAATGCTCAAAAAAGAGTTGTAAATGCAATCAAAATGCATCTAAAAACTATATATAAATGTGACATAGCAAGAGGACTAAACATATAGATCTCAGGTATCATATCTGAGGAGTGAGACAGGAATTAAGGTGAAGAAGGTAGGTATAGCTGATAATCCTGTTGATATATATGTTCACCAAACCGGTTCTGCAGAGTAAGTTTCAACATCGTTTGAACTTTCTCAATGTTCATGATTTTTAGTTGCCTTTTGTGGGGCAAGTCTAGGTCCTTAGGGGCTAATCTGATGTATTTAAGGGACAAATCTAGTCTGGTTATCTTTCGCGGAAAATCTATTTGCAGGGAGAATCTGAGCGTTGTGATCAATGCATCTGTTATCTGGTTTACTGGTTTAATGTGAGAGGATTCAGCTCAAGGTGGAGACTTGTAGGAATTATATGCCTTGAATCTGTTCGACAGAATGTTCGCAGGGCCGCCCGATTGGGCCCGAGTTGAAGATGTCCAACAGGCTACTTTGCAGGACCCTCAATGATGTTAGGCGTGTTCTCCCGATCGGGCTTAGTAGCGAACAATGACCGGGCAAATGTCGCCCGATCGGGCTCGGGAGCAAGTCTTGGTATGGGAAATACGTCGCCCGGTCGGGGGTTAGTTTTGACGCGGAAATGCATTTTCCTAAGTGGGGTATAAATAGGTTTTAAACCTAGTTTCTTTATACCACAAATTAAGTCTTTATTAATCTATAATCTGGTTTTCCTCATATCAGTAAAATATTCTCTCTCTCTGAACGTGGACATAGCCAATACTTTGTTGGTGAACCACGTAAATCTGTTGTACATTTTTCTTTGTTTTGCATTCGAATATTTTGTTCTTTCTCGCATTTGTTATAACAAATTCTTAGATCGTCAACTATACGTATGATTTTGTAAGTTCATTAACATGTGATTGTTCTTTGTTTTTTTGTTCTCCAAATTCTCTTAGTTTTTCAATTGAAGATCGTCTATTCTAACGAATTCTGTTATTTTTATGTATTTTCAAATATTATGTATTTATTTTGAATATTCTGTTTAATTTCGAATAATATGTGTTTATATAAAATCACGAATAATATGTGTTTATTTTTTAATATTATGTGTTTATTTTATATATTTTTGAAAAAAATAATATTTAGTGATTTTAACATGGAAATTAGTGTAATTAATAATTATAATCTATTAATGTAATATGTTAAAAGTGAGTGTTTCTGATTATTTTTGTGAAAATACATTAATGTTGTGTAATTATAAGTTGAAATTCATGTTTTCATAGTATTGGAATTAATTATAATTGTCGTGCAAAAATTTAGTTAATGATCATTATACGTTTAAATGTTATAGGTTTATTTGCCGGATTTTGGGGGTGATTATTTATATTATAATCACATGTTTTATAATGAAACGGTTTGGGGAGAGAAAAAGGAAGTACAAGCTTGGGTGAAATCTAGGGCACTTGAAATTGGGTTTGTGATGGCTATTTCGTCAAATCATAGAGTCAAATCCAATGGGAATGAGTATGTGTACATGAGATGTAACCGGGGTGAAAGTAGGGATCTTAGCGTAGCAGAACGTGTATCTACGAAAACAAAAGCATGTGGGTATAGAGCGAAAATTAAGCTTATGTTTTTGTCTTACCCTGATCGAACGGGATGGGTGATCAAAGCAGATCCAGGGCTAAGTGGCATGCATAATCACGAGTTTATTCATTATCGTGAGGGCCACCAACCCGTTAGCGGTCTTAGACCTGCGGCGAAGGTTTTCGCTCGCGATAAGATGAAGTCGCATGTTAGGCCTGCTAGTATCATGAAAGTCGTTAATGAGAATTTTCCGATGATCATCCTAATATTGGACACTTGTAAAACCAGAAAGAAAAGGATAGAAGGGAAGCAATGGATGGTAGAGACGTGATGCAGCAATTCCTACACCTTGCTCGAGAGCAGAACTAAATTTTTTGGATACGGCAAGACGAGCAGGAAAATGTGATGACACAGGCGTTCATAGTGCACCCTCAATCAGCATTTATCCTCCGTACTTATCCACATGTTGTTGGTATCGATGCAACGTACAAAACCAAGAAATATAACATGCCTTTTTTGGAGTTCATTGGGATGACACCTTGTAACGAGAACTTTATTGTTGGTTATGCTCTAATGGCCAACGAAACAGCATATAGTTACAATTGGGTGTTGAATAAATTAAAGTTGCTTATCGGGGAGAATATTGTCCTTGTTACACTCATAACCAACCGTGATTTGGGACTTATGAAAGCGGTACGGGAAGTGTTCCCTAACTCTGCACATTTGTTATGCAGATGGCATATTTGGAAAGATGTGCAGAGTAGAGTGAATGAAATTATGGGCAACCTTGATGCTGGCCCGAGATTCATAAAGAGAAGTTGGTATCGGATGATCAACTCCACCTCCGAGATGGGTTATTTAGCGGCCGTTGAAAACGTGAGAGATGTGTACAGGCAGTGGACTAGAAACATCGAATATGTTGAAAATACTTGGCTTGTTTACAAAGAGAAGTTCGTTCGGGCATGAATGGACAATGTTTTTCATCTTGGGAATACGTGCACTAGCCGAGTCGAAAGTGCACACTCAGCTCTGAAATCTTGGGTTTTTAGTAGTACAGCTGTATTGGACACCATATTTTCTATTGCTCATAGCGAAATAGAAAATCAGGTGAAAAAAGTAGAGAATTACCTGGAGGAGAGTCGGTGTCGACATGGGATCTTGTACATGAATGCGGCTTTGCATATGTTAAATGGTCGAGTTTCGTATTACTGTCTAGAGCGTTTACGACATGAGGAAACATGTATGCGAGAGTTGGCCGATGAGGTCCATCAGCGTTGTGGTTGGTCGTTAAGAACCACACATGGCATTCCTTGTGCATGCATGATACGCAGACGCTTGGAGGCGAAGCAAGGTCTGTACCTTAAGACTGACATCCTTATTGGACTTCTTTAATCCTTGGTGATGGGGTGTACCACCACGATTCCATATCTAAGGCAGCACAGGATTCTCAGTACTTCATGGAGTTAGTCGACCAGGTTCAAAGTAGTGATCCTGCCATCTTGCGGAGTGCTACACGGGTTTTAGAGGATCATCTGTGTAATCCAGGTTGTTTAGCTTTTGAGTCTAATGTCGTTGAGAACCCCAAAGGAAGACCACGAAAGAACCATCCAAGTACGAAGCGCAACAAGAGTGGTTTTGAGTACTCATCTCATGGGTCGTCAATGAGAGGTAGCAAATCAGTAGGTTCAGTTATGAGCATGTTAAAAAAAAAATTGGTTCCTTCACCGAGGAAATGAAATGTTTTTCCGTTTCCTCCATGGAGGTAACAAAGATCTAATTTGTTTCCTCCATGGAGGAAAAGGAAAAAAAAATCGTTCCCTCGGCGGCAGCCAAGGAAACAAAAATTACAAAGAAATGGCCGGCGGTGGTGGCCTCATTTTCGGCAAAATTACAAAAACAATAATGAGAAAGATTTATTACCTGGCTTGAGGATTCTCCAACTTATTTCACCTTCTTTCTTGGACCCATGCTCCTCGCTAGCGTCCCGCCGGTGGCGGTGGTTGATGTGGTGTTCGTGCTTAACCGGGTCTCCTTGCAATGGTGGTGGTGGAGGTGGCGGTGTTTTGGTGATTCTGTTGGTGGTGGTGGCGGTGGTGTGGTGGTTGTAATGGTGGTGGTTGTAGTGGTGGTTGGTTGGGAGGTTGGAGTGAGGTGAGAGAGAATAGTGAGTGTGAGTGAGAGTGAGAGTGAAGGGGTGGTATAATTACGAGTAGTTTAGGAATGTAGTGAGTAAAATACGGACGATTTTTAGTATTATACGGGCGGTAAATAGTAATCCCATTAATTATAATGAGAGTGCAGAGTGAAGGGGTGGTATAATTAAGAGTAGTTTAGGAATGTAGTGAGCAAAATACGGACGATTTTTAAGTATTATACGGGCAGTAAATAGTAATCCCATTAATTATAAGCCTGGTGTGTGTACTTTTGCATACATATGTACTTGTCAACCACTGTTTGCAGGTACAATAAAGTACTTGCAAGTAGAGGTGTTAATTCAGTTCAACAGTTCAGTTATGGTTATAACTAAACAGTTCAGTTCATATCAATTCAGTTTGTACCAGTTAAAATAATTAACAGTTCAGTTCATATCAATTCAGTTTGTACCAGTTAAAATGATTAACAGTTCATTTCAGTTGACAAACTTTTCAGTTCAGTTTAATTCAGTTTTTTTTCCTTTCCATTTTCAGTTCAGTTCAGTTGCAATTTAAACCAGTTTTATCCAAACAGTTAAACCAACCAACGGTTGAATCCATAGCAGTTAAAATATGTTGCGGTTATTTTCAGTTTCGTTTCAGTTTATTTCAGTTATTGACAAAAAATCACATAACTTCGGCAATAATCGCATCGGTTCGGGTAGAAATTAATCACATTCTTGTATTTGTTCGGGAAAATTGAGCTCCATGTCGGGTCTTGGACATGTGTTTTTTCGGGTCCAATTAAAAATTAATGCAACAAATAAGTGTTGTCGGCACTTCCGCAATTGCCTCGAAAAAAATAGTTGTACTTCATAAAAACGTGATGAAAGTGACATCGGTAAATGTGTATTTTATTACTGATATATTCAATGGTTTGGAATAAGACAAATTTATATAAGTCGATATTCAAACTTTTAGTTGTATGCAAATCATATCATATTTGGTTTAAAAAGGACGTTTCATATCAGTATAAATTCTTATAAACTTCCTCAAAAGACGAGTTAAATATTTTTAAAAAGCTAATTATATTAATGTCTTACTTTAACTATAAGGCTTACTATAGTCTATAACTATACTAGTCATTGAGCTATATGCATCTGAAAACTAAAAACATATAATCGACGTAAAATAAGTTAATAGTGGACTAGTTCAAGGTATCTATGTGAATCGATAAGTTAAATCGGGACAACAATATTCCATTTAAGTTAATCGTTAGTTATATTCAATCTGGAAACTCATGTATCTTAGTCAAACTAAAAGAAATTGATGTTAATTAGATGAATGTATCAACATAAGTCGGTAAAGTAATTGAAACTCAAAACATTTACTTAAATTGAAACATGTTGTTATTAGAATGAGTGTATCAATGTAAGTCGATAAACTAATTCAAGATAATAACAGTATTCTACTTAAGTTAATCATCTTTAAGTTGAATTCATTTTAGAACCGAAATAATATAGTTCAGTTGCAACAAATGTAGAACAATGTAACTCAGTAGATTGGTTCAATATAACAATACTCCATTTAAGTTAACCGTCTCTAAATTAAATTCATATTGAACCTCAAAACATCCACTTTAACAGTTCCTAAGTTTAATTCAAGATAATAATAGTACTTTACTTAAGTTAATCATCTTTAAGTTTAATTCATTTCAAAACTCAAACCATCTAATTGACTTGAAACAAGTAGTTAATTGTTCGTAGTACATCGTATTAAACCTTATTGCTTATTAATAAGATCCTGATATGAGCGCAAAATTCGTATATGTAGTATACTATAAGGTCTATTACCGACTTGTTATAACTTATACACTTAAGTGAATACAATTAAATTATTATATATCTGAGTAATTATTAGGTAAGATTAATGTACCGATGTAAGTTGATAAGGTAATTGAAGAATCCAAAACACCATTTAGTTCATTTTCTCTACGTGGATTTCATTTCACAATAATAAACATCTAATCGAACTGAAACAATTCCTTCTTTAGATAAGATAAATGTATTAATGTTAGCAGATAAGCTGGTTCAAGATAAAAATACTCAATTTAATTTATCTGTCTTTATGTGAAGTATATTTCGAAATTAAAAAATCTTATTGAACTGAAGCTAAGTAAGTTGTAATTCGCGTAAGATCAATGTATCAATGTTAGTAATAAACTTATTCGAGATAACAATACTCCATTTAAAGTAATCACCATAAATCAATGATCATTTCAAAACTTTGAACATCTACTTGAATTGAAAGAAGTTATTATTGGATTAAACAAATGTATGAACGAAACTCGAATGACTATTGTAAAATAACAATACTTCATTTAATAAGCTAATAGTCTTTAAGTTATATTCATTCCGAAACTCAAAACATCTACTTGAATTGAAAAAAAATATTATTAGATCAGATCAACGCATCAAATGTAAGTTAATAAAATAAAATAAAGAAACAAAAATTAAAGTTAATTGTCATAAAGGTAACTTAACGTTAGAATTTAAATTAAATTGAAAATAGTTGTTATTATAATAGATCAAATGTATTAATTTTATTAATAACAATAGTATGCAACAATATAAGTGATAGTAATAAAGATAATTATAATAGTATTAGTCATAATAATAATAAGAAGTAGTAATAATAATAATAGTCGTAGTGGTCTTAATAATAATAATAATAATAATAATAATAATAATAATAATAATAATAATAATAATAATAATAATAATAATAATAATAATAATAATATACTAGGATAGTTTGTCTTCTTAAGGCAAAATCCAAAACCAACTAATGTGCAAAATCCAAACCGTTAGATCATCACATTCAAAGGCACACAAAAGAACAGAACAAAGCACATGGATCATAGATATTAGCCATTGGATATAAACCATAAAACAAGCTGAACCATTAGATCATCATTTAATCTCTCAAGTTCTTCACCATCTCTCTCCTTCAAAGTGATCAAACCCATCTCTCACCCAAAACCCTACTAAAACTCCCACTCTTTTCCTCTTTCTCTCATTGCTCCTCCCTCCATCTTCGTTTTCGGCTCACTCCGCCGAAATCCGACCACCACGACACTGGCCGTCACCGCTAGCACGCCTCCCTAGTCCCTATGTCGCTGCTCTCTCTTTCTCTTACTCCTATCGCACCCCCACATCCCGCCACCATCGCCGTATCTTTACTTCTTTATTAGATCTGAGACTTTTGGTTGTTTTTCTTAGATTTTGGGATCTAATTTGAGTGGTTTGATTCAAGATTTTTGTATTTCTCATTTTTGTTTGTCCCACTTTTGGTAAAATAAATCATTTGTATTTGTTTTAGAAGAGAAAATTTAGTTTTCCATAAGAGAGAGTAGGTAGGTTCGATTTCTAGGAATTTTCGCTTGTTTAGTTTGATTTTTTTTTGTCCTTGTTTTGCTTTATATTATATCATTAGTAATTACTTTGGTCCTTGTTTTGCTCTATAATCTATAATCAACAAAAACCAAGCTCTGGGCAGCAACGAGACAAAGTGCACGAGAGAAAGAGGACAAAGGAAGCAGCGTGACAGGTTGTGGTGGTCGATTACCGGCGGTGGTCAAAGGCAGGCGGCGATAGGTGCACAGATGGTGCGCCAAAAGTACTCGGTGGTGCTGTGTTGTGGCGATTTCGAGTAAAGAAAATGAAGATGAAGTTTCAATTTTTACTGATTTTGTTGTGAATTTGGGAGGGATTTCCATGGCTATTTATAGCCAAACTCAGGGGACACAAGGTCACAGAAGAAGAGGAGATGAGTGGTGGATTGGGTCCTTGGGCAGCAAGGTGTCTTTGGGCATTAATGGTTTAGGAAAATCTCCAAGAAGAGAGGAGAAGAAAGAAGAAAACAGGGGAAAGAGGGGTGTCGTGGTTTTGGGCGGGAAAATACTTTTCATTTTCTTTGTTTTTTTTTTTTTTTTTTTTTGCAAACTTTACACTAATTTATCACTTGTTGTTAATTTTATTAATCTTATTTCCTACATGTAACTTACTAATAGTTTGGTTTATTTAGAAGCTCAAAATAATTCAAAGCTGAACTTACTTAACTAAATAATTATTAAACAAAAAATTAACTTTCTTCATTACATTATGTTTAAAGTTTTATGCGCCTATAAGTACGTATCAAGTTATTGAGGTTGAGAGGGACAGTTGATAGCATACACTTATGGCTTTGTTACGAGGTAGTAGATAGAAATCGTGTTCATGTAAATGTGTAATATCTCTTGTTCTTAGGAAGATCCTATCGAATTAAAGAAAAAGTTATGAAAGAAACAAAATTATAATTAAATAAACTTATCACCGAAATAAAGTTATATCTCATATGTGTAAAAGTTTGATGGATTTGAAATACCAATGTACCACGAAATAAAGTTATATTGTCATAAATTTATATATTAATAATAATAATATCATGATAAATTTACTTGTGAGAGTACTTGTACAAAATTATCATGATAAAATTTTATAAATTGGAGTACTATCATGAATTTGGGTAATATCTAAATTCAGTTGGGTACAGTTAAAAATTAGTTTAAAGCAGTCTTAGTTTAAATCAGTTTCAGTTCAGTTCTGTTTCGGTTTCAGTTCAAAGCAGTTCAGTTAATTCAGTTCAGTTCAGTCAGTTGATCGATCAACTTTCAGTTTTTAACAGTTATTTTCAGTTACAATTTGTTTCAGTTCAGTTGCAGTTCAGTTTTGGTTTTTCATTTGCAGTTTATTTCAGTTCAATATTTTTCAGTTGAATTCAGTTCCAATTACTCTCAATTCACTTTAAATTTCAATTATTTCAGTTCAACCAGCAGTTTATTAACCAAACTAACAGCTCTACTTGCAAGGGCTATCTGCGAAACAAGTAAATGGAGACAAGTAGGACACTATTTGTATCATGATGGCCACATAACTATTGCTTCTGTATTTGCAAGTCCTATAGGTGTCAAGTGTAATGTTGTAGTTTTTTTTTTTACAATAAATCGGTTTTGGGAACCCCAACTGATTTGTTTTAAAATTAGTGTGATATGTTTTTTTTGTTTTTGAGGTATAGTGTGACATGTCTTAAATATTAGTTATTAAAAAGACACAGGTTATTTATAATAGAAAGTAAATTAAAATGTGAACCCTCATTTCTTCATCCACTCCCCTTCTGCGCCACCCCTAACGACCCGCCCTCATTTGACCAACCCCCCCCCCCCCAATTCCTGATTACTTAGGTTAACTTCATTAACTTAATGTGGCATGTTATTGATTACTTAGTTTAACTTTATTAAGTTAATGTCACAAGTTATTGATTACTTACGTTTACTTTATTAGGTTAATATCACAATTTTTTTTACTAATTAGGTTTAACTCTTTTTTTGCTAGTAACATAGGTTATTTCATTTAGTAACCATAATTTATAAATAATAATGGTTAGCACGTAAAATATAGTTATTTAATTGTTAGATGCATGACACTTAAAAGGTATGCCTAAATTATAGTTGTGGAGTTGTGGAGGTTAAGTTATTGAGTATTTAGGTTTAATTTACGTAAATTGTTGAGTAACACAATAACATAATGTTTGTAGCCATGATTACGTCCAAGATCTTTATTTATGCATGAACCTAACAAGGTTTAAGCAAATTTGAACATTAAGTTCAGTTATTGTTAATATCAGTCAATTTAATGGTATACGTAATTACTCTTATTGAAATCATTAGATTGGAGAAATATTAATTATATTTACTTTTTGTGATTAATTTAGGCAAAGCCTCATCCAGTTTCCAGTAAGAGATTATTCGGGCTTTAATCAAAGGATAAGATAAATCAGCCCAGAAAGAAGAGACGCTCGTATATTTTATTAAAACTTAAATTTCATTGGAACAGATCTGTTATTTTCGTTATTTAAACAAATATGTAATTTTTCATGCTATGAACTCTACGTAATTTATTTTTGCATTCTAATTGTCTTCATGCCGTAGCAGCATTACTTGTTTAATGGGTAATGTCATGTTAGGGGGCGTTTGGTTGGGGTGTTGTGGAAAGGATAAGTGAATTAGGGAACTTGATTCTCTTACTTGTTTGTTTGCTCAAATCAATGAATCTCTTTACCCTCTCCTTACCCCCAAAGTCATCTACTTTCATTCCCCCCCCCCCCCCCCCAAAGGTTTCACTTACCCTTTCTTTGACTCATAATTGACCATGTCTTTGACCACCCAACCACCACTTGAACCAACCACTAAACCACATCTGACCACACAACCACCACCACCTGCACACCCTACCACCACAACTCAACACCTCCACCCCAACACACCCTACCACCAGAAACTAGTCGCCGACGCCGTAGAGAAGGGGAGGGAGAAAACGACGGTGCAGGGGAGGGGGTGAACCCGACAGCGAGGTGCATGGGAGGGGAGGAGGTGAACGCGATGGCTCAGGGGAGGGAGGGGGAACACGTGACGGCTCAGGGGAGGAAGGGGGAACACGCGACGACTCATGGGAGGAACAGGGAACACGCGACGACGGGAAGTGGAGGGGGTGATGAGGTGGCGTTACTGGGGTGGGGAGGCGGCGGGGGAACAGTAAAAGAGGAAGGAGCGGTGGTGCTATGGTGGGAGAAGGATAAGAAGAGGAAGAAAGAGGATTGACATCATACTAACCACGCACACACCACTCTAAATCTAAGGGATTTGATTTTCTTTGCCCTTGTATGCCTTTCTTGATTCCATTCCCTTTACCCCATAGCAACTAAACACCCCCTTAATTTATGTGTATGATGTCATTGCTTATTTCATGTTAACAAAATATAAATATAAAATGCAGGCAATCAAAAACTGAAAGCCACCTCATTACCCAGCTTTTGCCAAGTTATAGTTGTGCCTAGGTTATCACCTCATTATAATTACCCTGCTTTTTCTGAACATCTCTTTCTCACTTTTTGGATTGTTAAAATCACCGTTTTATCCTAGATATTGGATTGCCTATCCAATATCTAATATAGGTTTATCATTCCTCTGCACATATCATGGACGATTATTCTAGACAAACAACTTATCGTAATTGTCAGTTAATAACCCACCCAACTCGTGTCAACGAAAGTAACCTAACCTTCAAGCGGGCTTCATTCAAGACAAGTTTTCCAATGGCTACTAAGAAGGAGATAGTGCAAATTAGTAGGGGCACAAGTTCGTTTGGTGAGAAGGTGTGCACGATGAACATTAAGCACTATGTTATGAACATAAAAGCCAATATTAATGAACATATACTAACAAAGATGTATATATGTTCATTTGGCTTGTTAGCTATGTACATGTGTTCATTTGACTTGTTATTCATATACATTTGGCTTATTAGTCATGTGCATATGCGCACCTTTGTCACCATACGAATTTGTGCACCATCTATGGATTGAGGGGATAGGATCTCCAAAAGGTTTACCTAGTAAATAGGAGACTATAGGTCATTAATAATACCAAGATCAGGTTCTGGATTTGAGATTACTTTCTGGACATGGGATGGACCCTTATTCAAAGGTAATTGAAAAAGGTGAGCTGGAACATGATGATTGAGATGTGCATTAAAGTGTCGAGGTGGTACAGAGGCAACAGCAGCGAGATTGTTAAATCTCACACCTCTAAATGATGGTTGATGCGGAGGTTCAGCAGAGGAGAAGGTTTGGGGAAGGCGATTCTATGAGTAACAACACAGCAAGAACGACTGTAAAAAGACACTGATTCATGGCAATCAAAGGAATGGTTGCAACTCAAGGTAAAAAAGAAAAGCAAAATTAGAAGTAAAATTTGGGAAGAAAAGGTAGGAGCTCGTATCTTGTCCAAATTTTGTTGTATGAGTAAGATAAGAACTCAGGTCTTGATCTCATAGAAGAGGGGCTTAGCGAGATGATGATTCGCACGTTTTACCAGATGTTTCCACTTGTATAATCCCTATTGAAATTGGATCCACTCTATAGATAAACATCAAAGAAAAGGCACTTACAAATTACAATTAGTAAGTGGCAGTTTGTTTGACACCGATTGAGTGTATTGACTATTTTTGGGGGGGGGGGGGGGGGGGGAGACCAAAAAGTTAGGTGTCATTTAGATACAAATTAAAATCAGTGTGTCAAAGATGTAGCTAAATTCAGGATTAGGAGTCTTAACCCAGCCAATTAAGAGCATTTTTCTCGTCTTTGATAAACAATAGATATGCTGAAACTAAATACTTTATGATGATACTGTTAATATAAACCTATAAGGAGAAGCTACCAAATTAAAATCTGATATATTCCTAATTTCACATTTCAATGACAATCTTTATTAATTTAGTGAAAACAACTTTCCAAATAATTCTCTACATTTCAGGGAAATAACCAAAGCACCCTCAGTTGCTTCTCAAGAGCATTTTTTTTAATCTATAATTTAGTACAAGGATGTTATAGAGCCTGCACTATCTGAAGGCTCAGCCAACACTTGACTCTACCATGCCCCAAATGAGGGTGAAGTCTCCACTGAGACAACACTTGACTCTACACCCCAAGAGTTGTTTGGCCAGATTGGAAATATCAGTCCTATCACATTGGAAATCCTTCGCTTTTGACGTTTTAATAAGAACGATATTTACTTCAAGAATTAACCTATAACCGCAACATCTCAAACAAGCTAGGATGAACCATAGCTTTTCCTATTCGGCTGTTTTCCTGCACAATACACATGAGGCATTGATGACATTAACGATAGAAGCATAGAGGAGAGATACATGTTTAGAAAATTCAACTAAGAAATATATATAGCATTTAGATTATACACATGGGAGGGGTCCAAATCTACCTAAAAAAAACCTTCTATTCCCACAAACATGGAAAAGTGCCATGATCACTTCTATCAAGAACAATTTTGCACACATAATTTTCAATTTTATTTCCATCAAATAGCTTTACAGCAATATAATGTACATATGCCTTACCACTGTGTAAAAGATGATACCAGGGTACAAGCATTTCCCTCATCTTTTCACAAAATCTCATATAAATCCTTCTTCCAAACAGGTGAAAAAAGGCATGCCTCCTGTTGAAAGTACTTTCGAGTTTCCAATATGCCGACTGAGACTTGCTAATTATTTCCATTTGGACCCACTGCCACGAAACCGAGAAGAAATATTCCACATGGTATCACCTGGCTGAGATGTAACTGTGGATGGCAAAGAAGATTTGGCGGCGATCTTTGGTTTCATAAATGGATTTTGTTTCCCCTTGCCCATCCCATTTGCAAGCAACCAACGAGAACCAGATTGCTGCTGTGCAACACTACCCCACAGCTTTTTCTTACCAGGCTCGCTTTTAATACCTGAAATATGCACCTCACTTATTTTGTACTGCGGTATTAAGTCCTGTTCCTGAGCTTTCTCTTCCTCGGGCTCCAGCTTCTTCTCCTCTTCAGCAACGGAATCTAGATCATCTCCGTCACTGTTTTCTATTGCCGCAGCAACCGTGCTGTATATCTTTGGTTTCGGAGGAATAAAAACCCTTTCCACTTGAATCAGAGCAAGCATCGGTGTGCCAACTGGCTCATAGTTTCTGAAAGGATCTCGAAGTTGGACCATCAAGGCAACAGTAAAATTGTTGCCCAACAAACCACACCTCCTTCCAGAACCTTTTCCCTGCTTCTTTTCTCCCTTCTTACCCAGAAAATTCAAATCTGTGCTTTTAGCATGATGGGCAGCTAGAAGCTTTGAGGTCCTATCACTTAGTCGCTCTTCTTCGTCAATTTCACCAGAATCCAGCTTCATCCATTCATCCAATGTTAAAGATAAACCCATCATTCCATCATCGCCATCAATCCCAGAGTCCTTAAGGTCCAATAGCTGCAATCCTGCAGCCCCCTCCAAACCCATAGAACCAGTGGAAATTCTACATTTTCCTTCAAAGGCTGAGAATTCCCCAATAGACTGTGCACTGATGTTTGAATGAGCCTCCTCATCTGACATGCCAGACTGTACTCTCAAGCCCTCAATTGATAATGCTTCAATCTTCTCCATGGCCAATGGTGCTAAATCTTCTAAAGATACATACTCTGAGTCAACCTCATCAGATGAAAAGCTTGAACTGTATTTCTTTGATTTTCGGCCAGAAAAAGCTTCTTTAGCTCGTTTCTTTCCAGCAGCTGTAACGTGTCCATCTTCTGGCTTGTCTTGAAGTAGATTTTGACTAAAAGCACGGAGAGGCAGAGAAACAAAATAGTTAATAAAAGAAAGCTATATAACAGAAACCAGCTAAAGCCAAATGAAACAATAGAAGCCTAAACCTTTCAAAATCTTCTAAACGAGGTGCAGCTTCCCAAGCTATTTGTTGCATGGTTCTTCCTGTGATATCTTCCAAAGGCATCAACTTATTGGCTTGCATTGACAACTTTTCGAGTCCTACTGAAGCCAAGTGTTGTAATACATCCATTACCCCAGATCCCAACTCAGCAGGAACCACAACTGGATTAGAGACCTGCATGATTAGGCTTCCACCACTCTTGGCATCCGCGAAAAGGTTAGGGTTCATGGATCGCAAAAATCCTCCAGTCTTCGTTTGAGTAAATGGACCTAAACCTTCTCCAAGAGAAGGTAACTGCTGAGGTTTTTCCGGAGGGAGATCAATAGGACTGCCAAAGCCAATTCTAGCATTTGGTGGAGAGCTCTCAAAAGCCATATCGTCCAAGCCCCATTCTTGCATAAGTTCTTGTGTTTCCAAGTCTTCCATCACTTTAGCCCTAATCTTTGGATATTCATTCTGATCAACTGCTAAGAAATCAGAATCCTCATAATACTCCTCCCACCCAGATATAGAGGGAGCATCATAGTCATAATCTGCCAAATCCTCTTCATCAATACCAAAACCAAATAACGAACAACCACTAGTCGCTGCTTCTTTCTCAAATTCTCTTAAAAGACGCTCTCTAGGGGACTCAGGCTCTGCTTCAGAATCAATGGAGAAGGAGGAATCTTCTGCACCAAGCATGCTTAGAAACTCATCAGCAACAGTGTCTGCGACGTCATCCAAACTAACTGAAGGCATCATCATGTTTGGTTTATCCTCATTCTGGTCTTCCTGATCACTTGATTCACTTTTGGCCTCTGGGGTGTCTAATCCTTCTTTCTCAAGCTCGGCAACATTGCTCAAAACTGACTCCAGATCTTCTAAGAGTGATTCTTTGGTGCACATATTTGTTTCTGCAGTCTCACAATCATGTATTGCAACTTCATCACTTTTGGCCTCTTGGGTGTCTAATCCTTCTTTCTCAAGCTCGGCAACATTGCTCAAAACTGACTCCAGATCTTCTAAGAGTGATTCTTTGGTGCACATATTTGTTTCTGCAGTCTCACAATCATGTATTGCAACCTCATCTCTTTTGAAGTCAGCTTCTTCTTGACTAAAAACTCCAGCATCACTGCAAAATACCGGACGATCATAGCTCAATACTTCTTGATCACCACCAACCTTTGTCCCATCCTCAACCAATGTCGACTTCTCATCCAAAGATTCTGTCCCCTTCTCTATAAATGAAAATTCCAAGTTCTCATCATTCGACATACTTTCCTGATATGGATCTGGAGGGCAGTGAGATGATTTTAGAGGCTTGCCATTGTGTGAAGGGACTTCAATTTCACACTTATCCTCGACCAAGGAGTCTGAGTTTTCCTGGTCAAACTTTTGATACAGCGTATTTACAGAACTAGATAAATCAGACATTCTTATAGGTGGAACCTCGTGGAGAACTTTTACATCATCCATAGAATGAGATGTTGTAGATGACTTCAGATTTGCAGGAAGGCTTCCAGCACGTCGCATCAATCCCTTCCCATCACCCTGATTAGATTTGGCAAAACTCTTTGTCGTCGCCTTCGAGTCCAAAAGTTGAAGCACATTCTTGTTATTAGGAGCAGCACCATCCCCTAAAACCAAATATCCAAAACTAACATTCATGATACCGCCTTTCGCCTCACCTGATAGCTTAAAGCTTGTTGTCCATGTTGCAGAACTCTTCTCATCCTCCAACTCCTCCAACGTAAGTGGAAGCAACCTTGTGAGATCAACACGGTGTTTTCCTATATCAAGCTTTGGGTTCCCATAAACTGCGGCATAAAGCAAGAAATGCTTAGCTTCGTACTTGGCAGAATGGTGTGGGCCGCTCCTACTGCCGTAAACTGAACAAGTATGAGTTAGTTTCTCCTCGAATTCAGCTACTCCTTCAATCACCTTGATTGGTCTTGTGACTACTTCTCCATCCCTCCTCTTCCAGTGAACACAAATGTTACTGTCATTGAATTTAGAGGGCAGCCCTTCTATTGTGTGGACTTCAAGACTGAAGCAACAATTAAATCTTCGATTTCTGACATGGGAAAAAGCCTTCAAAGGTTTCCAACTCCAAAATGACTTTTTATCCTTAGTTGACTGCCCATCACTGCTATGCTTTGAAATTGGATTGGGCATCAATACATTAGTTTTATCAACGGATTCGGGCACAGTTTTAGCTGAAGAAGAGGAGCTTTTTGACGGACTTCTGTCCAAATAGAGAGCCTTGCTGATACTTTCAACATCATTTAACAACTTCCCTTTACTTGAATCATTATTTCTCTTGAATCGGGCAGCATCTTTAGTCGTCATCACTCTCAAGTCAACAAACTGACAACATGAAAAAATCAAATAAATTAGTACACACCAAAACACAACTAAGAATTACGAAGCTAAGCCACGTTTCGCATGGAGCTAATAATACGAAATTTCGCTGTATTATACTCCCTCCGCTCCCAAATAATTGTAGTATTAATCGACTTTATTTGTTCCACAAACTTGTCAATTCAGAATATTATATTAAAATTAAATTCTAAACAACCTTATAACACCAAGACTCATTACTATTTCGAGACATGACAAGTATGTGTAAAATTCCTTGTTGTGTGTCGCGGACCAGGCTGGCAAAGAATCCCCATTAGAAGCATTTGTCCCCTTTATTTTTCGCTCATGTATTGACCCTAGTTGCATGAAGCTTGAAGTTTCTTCTTTGCAAACAACAAAAAAAAGTGACAACCATCTTAAAGACAAAAGATTAGACACAATCTCTTATCTTCAGTAGCAATACCAGCAATCTTGCATGATAATGATCCATGCAACCCATGATAATGCATGATAGCCATCTTAAAAGAGGCTCATGTAACTATTGACATTAAGAAGAATACAGATAGTGATAGTATAGAATATTTTGTGGATATATTTTGTAGATAGATATGTTATCTTTGATAGGTTTCCTAATACAATTAGGACTATCATTAGGTTGTACACTATAAATATTGATCAATAGCAGTGACTCCAATCAGGATTTTCACTGAATCTAGCATGGTATAAGAGCTTTAGGTTTTTAGATATAGCTTCCACAAAAAACATAAAATTTTAAGTTGTTTCCTTTCATCCTCGGACGTACGCCGCCCATTGAAAGCTTCCGCCACTCTTAGCCCTATCATGCGCCAAACTAGCTCCACCACATCATGACCAATGACGCACAACCCACCAAGCCCTCTAATCCTGCATACCACCACCCCCCCTCCGTCAATAATATAAAGAATTTCATCCCTTTAGACATTCAGCTATCTCAAAAACAGCATGTGAAAGCAATTCATTTTGATATACTATATCCACCACATATGTTGTTTTCCTAATCTCATGCGTATCCGAGCAACGCATCTGTTGCACTAAAAGGCTTTATGGAGGGACAGTTCATCAAACTGTTACAGGGGTTGTTGAGCGAAGATGTTGGCTTGTTTTTCAGCTTAAAGTTAGTAGCTTTGATATTTAGGGACCTTAGTCTCCGACTTTTGGCTCATAAGATCTGGCTCACAGCATAAGATATAACATATTGCATAAAGGTGGCATACGTAAACATGGAGCTCATATATGTTGAATTTTTAAGTAGCGACAGCTTTTAGTTCTGCATAAAGGGAATATATGTGCAGCAACCAGCTGTGCAGCCAGCGCCAAGCAAATCAAATAAACAGCAGCAAGTGATTGTTGACAAGGGAAGCAGTGTGCTAGAAACTTAAAACTATCTGTCCGATTTGGTCCTTAGTAGCAGCAACATTATAAAGGATCTGCAGAAGCATAATAAAACAAATTCTGATCCTCAACAACAATACCACCAAAAGGACCAAATCAAATGCACAAGTCTAGATTCTAGAATCAACTAAAGTTTCACCTTGCATTTAGATTATCAAGTTACCTTTTCAACTTTCAAGTACACTGGACAAAATCAAATGTATTGCTTAACTTGGTTCCTTTTGCTACAAACGATAGGCAATTAGTCGACTTTCATCTTAATGGTGTACTATACTCTATCACTTCTCCAATCCCCATCATAAAGGCCTGTGTCGCGGCGTTGTCAACACTATGGCTTCTGCAATAACAAGTTACAGCTAATTGTTTCAATATAGACCTACTTGTTCCATCAACCACCAGCATTTTGATTAAAAACAGTGAGCTGTTTGCCAAGCTGAACCCTTTGCACTTTTGACCCATCAAAACTAATAATTTTCCTTCCTCTAAACCAATTTAACTTCTTTTTTTTTTTTTTGCTTATTTCTAATTCAGAATCTAAATTATTGCACATTGTCTTAACAACTACTACTTCCTGTATGAGTTATAACACCAAAATAAAGGCACTGGGATTATATTAGATATATTTGATGTCAAATACTTTCTTTGTTTTTAGCTTCCTGTAAACTAAACTTTACTGAGAAATGGTCACCTACCAAAAAATCGATGGTGGACCCACAAATTTTATTCATATTGGGTCCTCAAATAATACACATACTCGTTCAAAAAAATACCAAATGAAAGAAAAAAATATATATCAATTTATTCAATGACGGAAAAAAAATATTTCCGCACCAAATTCAGACCCAAAGTTTAACACCCATATGACGAAATAATTTCCATTTTTAATCAATTAATAAACCTAAAAAGCAATTGAAAAAGAAAAACAATTAGCAAGAAAGCAAATATAAATTCTTATTCTAAAGATAGAAAAACGGAATCAATAGAAAAAGCAAAAAATAAAGAAACAGGGAACCTGAAGTTTAAAGGCGATGTTGCATCGTTTCAGCTTTGTTGTTCTTCCGCCATTAGATCTTCATGAAAGGTGCAGAAATTAAGAGAGGATGATAGATTTGAGGTGAAACAATGAAATTAAAAAATGGGTTTTAGTAGGTAAAACGAAAGGAATTTTGGGTTTTCAGACAAAGAAGCTATTGTAATGTTTATGCGTCGGAAAATGACAAAAAGAGGAGAGAGAAAATAAGGGGGAGGGGAGAGAGAAAGTTTGGGATTTGAAAATTGAAAAATTGAAAAATTGAAAAATTGAAAATGTTTTGTTGACTGGTTTTCAGTAGGGACAGGCTGACCCTGAAATAAGGAAGTTGGATTTGCAATCTGTAAAATGAATAATGTCTGTATAATGGCTCCTATTTAAATATAATAAATTAAAATGAATATTTATGATCAGTGCCTCAGTGGTATTATTATAAATTACACTACGTTAAAATTTAGATATGATTCAGATCCAGGGGGTAGAATTTAATAGAGTCACGCATAGTAGCATGGCGACTCCAGTATTCAGTTCTCCATCGAACAAATGTAAACCTCTAGCTAAGGATTAAAGGATGTTTTCCTTTCTAGGTGACAATCAAGTCATTTGGATCGGATTATTGTAATGATTTGATTCTAGATCTTTAAATTGGCATAATTTTGATAATAAGCATTCTAAATATAAGAAACTATATACAGGATAGTATAATTTCGTGTGAAATTCCAGTCGTTTTAGATGTAGAAAATCATATGTATGTGTGATTAATTTTGTCGACAATTTCGATCACTAAGGACATCAATGTTTCATTAGAGAGCATATATGAGAAAAAAGTGAGTTTGAGAGCACCTACATTGGGGTTCCCCATTTGTAAAAAACTAAAAATATGAACTTTCCCACCAATAGAGATATGTTATTCATAATGAAAAAAATGGGGAACACCAATAAATAGGAAACCATCCAATAATGGTGGCCGATGGTGCGTTGCCACGTGGAAGACAAATTATGGGTAGGGTATGGAAAGTAGGAGATAGAAAAGGAGGTGGGGTATGGAAAAGTAGGAGACAGAAAGTAAATGGGGAGGTTAATGAATGAAGGTGTGGAATTGTGAAATGAGAAGGGTAGGTGATAAAGTTAGTGGAAAGTGATGTGAACGAATGAGATGAAGAGAGAGAAGTTATGGGGATATTAATGAATGTTGATGGTCTGAGGTGCCCATTTATGCTTTTTTTTCCGTCAAGTCCTCAACTTGTTAGATAAGTTTCAGCAAAAATAAGTTGAATAACATTAATTTAAGTTCAGCAAAAATAAGTTCAATAATTGAAAAGACATAAAAAAATTATATTTAACAAAAATAAGTTCAACAAAAATAAGTTTTAACAAAAAAAAAAAGGTTAAGTTGAGCAAAATTAAGTTAAGTGTAACAAAGAATAATTTAAATTCAACAAACATAAGTCAAATTCATCATGTTGAGTAGAATAAAGCCTTAGAGCACCCACAATGGCAAGCTACAAGTAGTTGTAGCTTTGTATGCCACATCATATTTCCAAACTACAACATTCCTAAGCTACAACTTCTCCCATTGGAAAACTACAACTACTTGTAGTTTTTATAGGTCCCACATGATGTCATAACTCCAATTATATATAGAGAAAGTGTATTGGAAAGTAATATACTCCCTCCGGTTTTTTTTATTTGCTACATTTGTGTTTAGCCAATAAATTATGAGATGTCATTTTCATTCTTTTTTAGTGTATTTTTTGACCCTTTTAGCATTAAATAGGGTGGGAAAAGGGGAAAAAGTGGTACTTTTTGGTGGAAAAGGAGGAGAAACAAATATAATACTATTATTTTTTGGTGGGCCAAGCCTCCTAATAAGGAAATGTAGCAAATAAAAAAGAACAACCCTTTTTGAAAAATGCAGCAAATAAAAAAAAAAGCAGAGGGAGTATGAAAGAGAAAGGTGAATATGTAAATGAATAGAGTTAAATATCGTCCCTCAGTGGACGCGGTAATTACATCTAAGAAAGCATTGATTTGCCAAAAAAGTAGGGGAATTTGATTCAAAGGCACCAACTTTTGGTGGATTTTCCTGCAATTTTGCATGTTTACCAGGTGTGTCCTTGTTCGTATATAACGAATGTGTCCAGATTCAGCGAATTCTGGAATAAATACTATAAACCATCAACCATCATCAAGTTTTGATTTTGATCAAGATCAAATACAAGCACAGTAGAGTAGAAAATAAGAAATTACTCAAATAGTCAAATAACTACAATCTCATACTCCATACAATAACAATACTCCGATGAAGCTACTGCAAAGTAAATAAAGTAGCATCTCATTTTGACATGTGGGCACTTACCTATGCAAAAAGAAAAGGATTAATCTTTTATTAAACAATAACAGTTTAGTAATTCTTCTAGCCAAAGATGTAGGGACATCGAATACAGCTTGTACATGTCATGTAAATCATAAACAAAAAGCAAAAGCAGATCAGAACCTAAAATCCCATAACAGAGAACAAACTACCCCTACAATTGTGTTCAGCTGAAGTCATCAAAATTCTCAGCACCCCATATATATGTCATACCATGTCTCCTTATGAAATTAGCCTACATGATATGAAACTGTAAAAAAGAAAAATTAATGTCAAATATTACAGCCACAGGAGTAACTATGCAAAATTTGTTTATATCATCGAAAGATAATTCAAAAGCTCAAAAGTGGCAACAAAGTCCAATCTCAAGATCTGAATGTGAGCTTCCATCATCTGACTCACCACCCTGGGGATCTATTGTTCCCTCAGACTTTGCTGACAAACCATACAACCGTCTTCTAAATTCTCTTCGAGCAGTCTTTTCATCTAGTTTCATTTCCTTAAAACTTTGCTCAAATTTTGCTTCATCTTCCGGTGAGAAGAAGGATACCTCCATTTTCCCAAGGTCTTTGTACATCTTCTCAATTTTGGCTTTCCACAGAAGGCCCATCTCTGTGTCCATTTTATGATATGGTGTCTTCAATAGATACTCATCAATCCCACCAGCCTTGTCAATGCAACGTAGGGCATGTGTTGTCACATGGACACGAATGTGGCGGTCCAGAACATAGCTGAAGAGTCGTTTCTCTTGCACATTAGGCTTCCAAGTTCTCCGTGTCCTATTAGTCCCAAAAGACAAGATTATTAGTAACTGTGCTGTTAGATTGTGCTCTGCACAAGTTAAACCACAAAAAAAGAATCCTGTAAACTAAGATTCTACATGTCTTGAAATGACAATTAACATGCATTCAGCAACCGCAACATAAAACATGTTGGCGTAATTGAGCGATTGAGAAGTTGCCAAACCAGAACAATATATATTTCTCAGCCTCGATCCAAGTATAATTATGTATACTCATTACTGGATAAAACAAGAAATTAACTAAAGCACAGTACAAAGTTACCGAGTTGTCTTAAAGGGAACCAATAATTTTACTTAGGTAGCGTATGTAGATTGTCTACATCATCAGAGAGTAAAAGATTCTGGAATCTAGTAAACCTTAACTGAGTCAAAAGATTACGGGGGTGTTTGGCAATTAGAGTTTTAGAGCAAAAATAGAGTTTTCAGAGTTTTGGTTTGGTAAAAATAGAGTTTTATATAGAGTTTTGGAATAAAAACTCTCAAAATGAAAAAGCTCCAAATAGGAGCTTTTTCTTTAGAGGATTAGGTAAAAATATATTCAATGACTTCTTTGCCTTTCATAATAATATTATACATATGTATTAAAATATCTATAAATGTCATTTCACACAAAAACAAATGTCAATAAGCTTTTAGCAATCATTTAATTGTTACCAAACACATTTACAAAAGAAAGTTCTCAAATCAGCAGTCAAATCTACTGAACAAAAAGTTTAAAGCTCTAACAGCAAACTCTAAACTCTAACAGCTAAACTCTAAACTCTATTTGCCAAACAGGGCCTATGGCCCAGCAACGTCCTAGATTTCCTAAACCTTGGGTTAACCTTTCATTTAGTATAAATTTCCAACTCAAGGAACATCACAATTCTAGAAATTTGGTGTTCGGACTTCATTTGAGTCATTAAGATTACAGGAATCAAAAGCATGACAGTTGTACCCTACTATAAAAAAAACACATTAGCACAAATCACAATCAAAAGAATAATCTGGTCATTACAATGTTGCAGTATACATACCCTACTGTTTTCTCAAAGGTTTTGTAGAGCAAGCATTGCTAAGACATGAATCTTTGTGCTTTGATCATTTAGTATACACTTACGAGTAGACGGAGATTTTTTGAAATCAAACTAAGGGCTGGAGGTGTGTCTCGTCAGTGATGACTATCATAGCATTAAAGTCAAGCAACAGTCATAGGTCTAATGGCCATTAGATTTAAAAGTACGCTGTCCTATGGAAGTTTCCAGGAATGATTGAAATAATGCCAGAATAAAATTTATGGTGATTTCATATGGCAATGTTTATGTTGATGAGAAAATATAATTGCGAATTAGAAATTGAAAGGCCAGAAATGTGCAGTGTAATTTGAGAATAAAGAACTGTGAAGAAAGCGATATTAAAAAAGATAGTGATCCCGACGGGTCAAAGTGTGTTCTGGACGAATGAGAGGCATAGTAAGCTTCAAACTACCTGTTACCAAGAGGACGAGTTCTACGGTTTAATTCAGAAAATGAAAGAGAATTGGGCTGAGGGTGAAACAAATTCAGAACCATGACAGTGAGTAAAAGTAGAAGCTAGAGGACAGCTTCTGAGAGAGAGTGTGCTAATGCAAGTGAAACATCATTTGTTAAAAATCTCATAATGATGGTCGATGGAGTAGGATATAAAAAGTGAGCCAACAGTCAAATTTTTTTGCTCGATCCAGTTTCTAGTGGGTTAATTGGTGCAGAAATACGACTTCCAAAGGAGAAACTAGGCAGAGAAACTATCAATATAGACGCGCAGAGATCTCCAAAAATGATCAATCAATGATGCTTTCTGATACAACTATTGATAAAAAAAATAAGATGAATCTAGTGGAACCTTCTAAGAATTCTGAGTGAACAACAAAAGATTAATGTCAATTTCATTTAACTCTTGACAAGAATTGTTCCTTCAGACTCCATTTGGTTGGAGAAATTGAATAATTAAATTGAAAAAAGGAGGATAGATGGGAATTGGGATGGAAGAAAGAGAAAGGTGGAGACTAGGGAGGATAATGTCGCTTCCCTTCCTTTAAGAGGAACATGCCTTCTACCCTCGGAAGAACTAAATTCCCCCATTAAAAAAACTATTTTCCACTTTTTACAAACCAAACAAGGAAAAAGTGAAAACTATTTTTCCAGGAGAACATTCCCTGCCCAACCAAATATTGTCTAAATGTCTAGAGCCATAACAATCTTGTCACTAGGATAGTATCTCTCCATCAAACAGATAATGACCTACAGAGCTTTCACTAGTACTAAAGAGTATAAAGGATGAGTATGATGCAACCAACATTTATTGGCATTGTGGCAAGAGGGAAAGATGATTGGGTGTTTTTTATCTCAAGGGGAGAATTCAATCTTGGAGTGCGTTTACTAATTATACCAACCTCCAAAGATGTGTCTTTCTTTATCTTCTCAAACCAAGTAAATTCCTCCGGAAGCACTGACATCCATACTAGATATTGATGCCATTCATTGGTCATTAGGGGTAGCCAAAAACATCCAGGTCAAAATGTGGCTTTTAAAATTACATTCCAAATTAGTGGATGCTCCAAAGGGAACCACAATGTCATACCCATAAAGAATTTTATTAGGCACATGAAATCCAATCCTTTCTGTGTGGCTAAGGCTCCGTTTGGTAGGGTGTAAAATATTTTCCATAAAAATGAATTTTCCTTTTCATTTCATTTTCCGTTGTTTGGTTTGATAAGGGGTGTAAAACAAGATTTCCATCAAGGGAGTTTTAGGTGAAAATCATTTTCCTTTCAAAAAGAAGGGAAAACATATTTTCCTCCCTCTTCCTTAGCAATCTTTTACTATCCTCTTATCCATCCTCTCCCTTCCCCTTCCAATTTTCTCTTTTCCATAACTTTTTTTACATTGAACCAAACAAAGGAAAATTAGCTTTGCATTTGAATTTTCCATTGTAAAATGTTTTACATGAAAAATCATTTTACATTGAAAATGTTTTACATCCAACCAAACGGAGCCTAAGTGGCACTGTAAGTCTGTAACAGATGCCTAATATGAAATTCCTATCATGTTTAGCTATATAAGACATCCTTCTTTATAAAAAAATGAAAAATTGACTTCCAAAATGTATCCTGATGCTTAAAAATTGTTTAAATCTCCCATTCCTTTCTAGTTTAGACCTCAAATAGCCGTGCTAGATAGTCAGATGGAGTATCTAACATGACTGTTTGGAGCTACAAAAGAGCTCTTGGGTTGGCCATTACTTAATTGTATAGGCAAGTTGGCTGGAGCATCCTTAAAAGTTGAAACAACACCCTCCTCAATGATTCGGTCTATAGGTGCTCCTATCACTTTAATTGATACCTTTGCACCATTTATAAATTAAATCATAAATTCATAATCTATTACACCCTTTCTTTCATCATACACGAAATCCGTGCTTCTCAAAGACAAACTTCTCATATATAAAGGCCCTTAAAATTATTTATGACTCTAGAGAAGCCTGCAAAAAGGAAGGATAAGTCAATTGGGAGACAAAACGACCATTAATTTAGTCAAGTACATTGACAAAGTTATATAATCAGACCATTATTTTCGTATCAAAAATTTCCTTTACAACAAAATTCTGCCACATATTCTAAGATATTCCTGTAGCCAAAATTCATCCAGAGAAAGAGTGGATAATTTAACTAAGAAACTATTCTTGAAATACAAGACCCTCACCGGGATTCTTAAAAATAATACAACTATACCACTGACTATCAAACCCAGATGAGGAATTAGCTTGTCGGTTAATATATGTGATTCATAGCTCAAAGACTTGAGCTTTTTGTCATTAGCAGTTAGGCCACTATTTTGTGAAGGGGAGGCACTCCCTTGGTGTCTTTCTAATCTATCTTTTGTAATCCTTTTGCATATGTGTGTGTCTGTGTGTGTGATTCCCAACAAATCTTCACCCACCTTTCTTCTGAAGGAGACTAAAGCACAATAGAAAAATGGTCTGCTGGAGCCTGTGCAGAAACAGCACAAGACAAACCTTTGACTTGGCCTAATAGTTCTAAAATATACAAGGCAGTTGTTGTGTGAAAATCATGACACCACTTTCAGGTCAAAAAAGGGATCAGTAAATAAATTTTTTGGCTAGAGGTAATAAATAAACAAAGTTGGGATATTACATTGAGCAATTTACCTAGTAAATATTTTCCCAATCAAAAGATTAACTGAAACAGACTATTCAGAATTGCAAGAGATGGGAATAACCGAATAACCTCATGCATGCTTGCATTCTCATTGATTAAGTATAGGCATAGCTCTAGTGAGTGATACTAAGTTAATGTTCCAAGGAGAACATCAAGTAGATTGAGAATGAACTAAGTATATGAGAAAACATCATAACAAGCAACAACTAATTGTGTAAGTTTTGTTGCTTTTCTCTTTCCTATTGCTACTTAGCACATACCCCTCCCAAATAACCAAAAATCACAATAGGGTCAGAATACATAGCTACCACATTTAAGTCAAAGACAATATGTCTAAGACATAGTGCACAAATTTTCAATTCGTTTAGTTAATTCAATTCCTGATTAGTCATCCACATGGTATTTAGAGCATCTATTGATTCCGGATATCTACCACATTTAAGTCAAAGATGACATAAGGCTAAGAAATGCTGCACAACATTTCAGTTTATTTAGTTGATGCAACTTCTGATAAGTCATCCACATGGCAATTACTACTCAGAGCATCTATAAGATTCAAACCAATAACAAGAAGACCCTAAGCATATGGTACACATTGCTCCGACTCTTCATTTTACTTCAAGCACCCAAGTGCAATACTCAACATAGTGACATGAGAAAGGACACTTCACACTTCCATTTGGATGAACGAAGTGCGAAATATTTGGCCAAATGATAGAGTTAACATTTCAGCCAAATATATACATCCAACAATAGTAGCTAAATGAGGGTAACATGCAGCATAGCATAAAACATGCAAAAAGAAAGATATCCAAGCAATGTCCAACACATAGAAATTTGAGGAGTGGGGATATAGTTCAAAAAACGTACTTATTTCCTCCATCTTCACTAACTTGGTTCCCGTACTGAATATGGCGACCAGCAAAAAGTCCTCGCTTAGCACGACCCATTACAACCTTATTATTCGGTATATACTTCGTTAAACCCTCTTTTACACCCCTTGTAATATTATCTTCTCCAACTTTCTTCAGAATCTTTTTCATTGTTTCCTTTGACCTGAACGCCATTTCCTCCACTACAACGTCAAATATCACAAATCAGTCTTTACATTTAAGATGCACCATAACAAAAATTAACCCCAAAACAATGAAAAAAACAAAAATAAAAACTAAAGCTCCTTGAAGAATCACATCCTCCTTTGTCTAATAATTCTCATATATATCTAAAACCTACTAAATAATCTGAAAACAAAAAAGGCTAAATAAAACAATGAATAGAATGACATGTTGCCAATTTATCAAGTAGTAATAAAGAGAATTTCCATCTAATTACTGTTAATAACCGACACAATCAGATAAAAAGATAATATTCCTAGAAATTTGAAAGCCCTAACCCGGAAAAATTAATATATGATGGCTAAATTTGTTTACAACTACTGATCATTCCACGCAATTTTTCTCGAGGGAAGAACAGTAAAGTCAGTAATTGTCAAATAATCAAATTGGATAATGAGATAAAAAGGGCGATTAAACAAACAATTGATATAACTAGAATATCAAATTCTCAAATATAGTAGTTAGCTAGAAAGTAAACCACTAATAATGCAGTATTACCTCAAAGAAGGGAGAAGAACAGAAAAAAGATGATGCTGGTTGCCGTGAGAAGAAAGACGAAGAGATGGTGTCACAGTGCCTCGGTGGTGCAATGGAGTTGGAGAAACTCTAGGCAACCAACACTTTTGAGTCCACAAAAGACTCCAATAGGGATAATATTGTCATTTCAATCATTCAATGTCATGAATTTTTAATTCTCTATTATACAATAGCACTTCCCTTACCAAGGATGTCTTGGCATAGTGGTTAAGATTGAAGTGTTGTGAACAATATATCACAGGTTTGAATCCCCCTTCCCTTTCTTTGTACTTTGTACTGCCTTCGTGGCTCATATGGATAAAAAAAAAACAATAGCACTTCCTCTCTTCAAAAATATTGCAACAATTTTTTTTAAGTTATTCTTTAATAGTAACTCCGATAATGAGCTATAATATCTTACAATCCGTCTTGCATGGATCTGGTTCACACTAAAAATAGTGTGGACCAGGCCCAGGCACGTGACCGGTTAAGAAGTATTCACTTATATATTATATCAAAAATAGATACACTATATCAAAAATAGATACACTATATGATACATAGGTACACTATATCAAAAATAGATACACTATATCGTAACTACGTACATTATATCATACAGAGGTACACTATATCATAACTAGGTACACTATATCCTATAGGAACACTATATCATAACTAGGTACACTATATCCTATAGGAAAATATTTACTTAAACGCATTACAGAAACATACATTATATCAAAAATAGATACACTATATCAAAAATAGGTACACTATATCATTTTAACATACACTATATCATTTTAACATACACTATATTATTTTAACATATACTATATCATTTTAACATACACTATCCTAAACTCACGTGATATGGATCAGGTGCACACTAATTAGTGTGCACCGGGTTCATATTAGTTTTTTTAAATATCTTATAGCTTAACTTGCCATATCAACTTTTAAAGTAACATTGATTTTTAGTTGCATAGTTTTTCAATAAAGCTACAACACCTTGTTGCTTGTATGGGTCCGTCTAACATGTCAATCAATATTTTATACATAAATTCTTGAAAAAAGCAGTCTCACATTAGCAAACGTGAGGTCAACTAATGTCATGCTAACAGTATAATTAATTAAGCGGTTGAACCTATTAGTTATGCTAGTAAAAATCATCACATTCCCCACTCGATTTATATTTTCTATCTCTTATGTCAATCCTTATTTCTCTCTCCTATGTCAATCCTTATTTCTCTCTCCTATGCCCATCTCTTCTACAACTCTCATTCTCTCTCCTCTACCCCTCCCGTTTCTCTCTCCTCCGCACTGTCATTTCCCTTTCATTCACCCAACTTTCAGATCTCTATAAAGCCTACATCTCTTTCTTTTCTTTTCTTTTTCGAACATTTGAAACTTTTAACTAACGTCCTTTTTCGCCTTTTTTTCAATCTTGATGATGAAAATTTAATGATGCTTTTCTCCCGCTTAATCAACGACAGTGTAGCATCACATTCAAGTAAGGATATTATTAAATTCTCCTAAATAAAAGTATATTCTTAATTCTCAAAGCTCATTGTTTTCCTCGATCAATGGGTCTAAACTTTAATATATCATTTATTTTAGTTATTAGGTAGATAGTTACAATTTTCATCGTAATGTGTTCTGGATAAGTAGTTATGGTTTTCTGGTATTTAGTTATCGTTTTCAGGTAAATAATTATGGTTTTGGGTAAATAGTTATATTTGTAATGTTAGCAATTATGGTATTTAGTTATTAGTAATGGTTTACACGATATTAGTTATATTTCATGTTATTAGTTATAGTTTTTGAGATGAAATATGGTCTTGGGTGAATACTACTGGTTTGCTTGTTATTTGCAATGGTTTTCGAATTAAAAGTTATTGTTTAAGTTTGTTAGTTATAGATTTAAATAAATAATTATTGTTTTGGCTCATGATTATGATGGTTTGGTTGATATTATGGTTTTGGGTTGATAATTATGGTTTATTGGTTAACAGTTATGAGTTTTAATTTATTAGTTAACATATTTTTATTAAAAATTATTCTGTAAAAATAGTTGCACATTTTTCGCAATTAGTTAACATTTTTCATAGCTTAGTTATATTGCACTGCTCGACCATAACCAAATGTGTGTGAACCATCACGTCTCACGTTAGTCTTAATGTGAGACGCTTGCTTCAAAGACTTACTGTATTTATAGTACTTTAATTTATTTTTTAATATACACATTTATATGATTCAATACATGTAGTAATGCCATAACATTATATTGTTAAGTTTTTTTTTTGGAAAATTAATTTCTTCATTATATGATTAGTTATTTTCGAATTATTGATATTGTTTGTGAATCTTTTGTTGTTTTCGGTGCTGGAGGAACTTTTTAGATAGTCATAATATTTGCTAAAAGAATTTTTCAAAATTTTGTATTTGAAGTATATAAAATTTAGAGAATTAAGAAAAGGAAAAGAAAGTGTTGAATTGCCCAAAATTTTACCATTGTATTAATTATACATTTGGTTGGAAATGAATCTTCTTTCGATGCAAAATATCTTATTTTGTTCATGATTCAAAGGACCCACCATGATAAAAATATGGAAAAATGAAACTTGGGTTTTTTCTTATTGATGGACAACCACCTTGATTTCATTCCTGATTCCAAATCCATACCGCTATATGAACCAAAAGCCCTCTAAGAAATATTATGGGGGAGAGCTAACTATTAGTCGATCTATTACATGTTTCAATTATCATTCTCGGTCTTGATGTATCTAGTAGCTTTTATTTCGGCCTTGAAAGTTTGAATAATTTTAACTAAGATTTTCTAGTTGAGTCTGTTGATGTTGCTTATCATGGACAAATAATTTGCATGAGCTCAGACTTAAAAGAGCAACATGTGTAAAGAAAACATAATCTGCAACTCAACCAACTTGTCCAACATCACCTAAGAAGGTTTGTGAAAACTTTAGAAGAAAGAAAATGGTTGCATCGACATTCTATGCACTGCCAGTCTACCCATATATGTGGTTATGTGCACATCATATTATTAACTGTTTGATTGAATTTTTTTTTGACATCGAGAAATCGTACACTAATTAAAAGAGGAAGTACAAACTAATGCTAATACAATTCAAACTAAAACAAAAAAATAAACCTAAAGGAGCCTTAGGAGCTCGTACATTCCACCTAATACATAAATAAATAAAAACGATACAAAGTCACATAGAAATGGGTGCGTCGCTGGTCAATAATGTCGGTGACGGTGGATGCAAACCTCGAATGGCTAATGAAAATGGTAAAAGAAGCGGTTGACGATCACGATCCGAACAACGAACAACCAACGACAAGTGTACGTCTCGTATGAACAATCCGAACGATGATTAAATTTAGAATTGTGCGTTATGTTTTCATCATATTGTGAATGTTTTATTGTTTACCGTATTTCACTTTCAATAGCTTGTGCAACTAAAAACATGATGCTATGTTTTTAGTCATAAACAGAAAAAGAATTGATATAATTCATGCTGTGAGACGTTTATATCTGTACATATATATTTCTTTCACTTTCCCAAGCAGAATTTTTAAAGAGAACCCACGATCATATTCATAAATATATTATACTTAGCTTGCATATTTAAAAGCGCAGATTGGAATTATTGATCTAAAAAAATTAATAACTACATATATAAATAGATTACTTAGAAGCGTGTAGAAAGTTTATCTTGTTTGTGTTATTGCATAAAATGTAACACCCCGTATTTTATACCCGATTAATAATTATTTTTGCTGAAAATAATTTCAGATTTCTTTTATTAATAATATATTTTTTACTAACTTTGACTTTACCTTTGAAGTGGTTAAAAAAAGAAAAAAAAATGATTCCTAGATTTACTAGGTTACTATCTAATACTTATCACTATATTAGGAGAGAGAAAGTGAAAAAAAAAAAGAAAAGAACACAAAGAAGAAGAAGTTTTGCATATCTTCTCCAACGTGAGCATCATTCTTCCTTCTAAAAAAAAAAAAAAAATCCCTTAACCTTCAACATCATAGATGTTACTAAAATCTTCATTTTCCATCTTCACACTTCAAGTCTTATTCATTCTTCTTCAATAGCTTCAGTTTTTTGTGAGTTTTCAAAGGGTTATTAGTTGCTTTGGTTTGCGATTTCGGGTCGAGAATCGAATCAAAGGACGGTTTTGGGTTCTTCTTATAGAGTAATCTCATCTTATTCCTTCCCCTAATCAAGTAATTATAATCTTAAGTTTTATTTTCGTATTTGGTGATTTGATTTCAGAATTTGGGGTTTTATAAATTAGGGTTCATACAAAATCGAATTGGGGAAAATTCTTACTATGCGAAATTTGTATAATTGGGTTGTGATTCATGTTTAATTCGACTTAGTTTGTAAATTTTCGAATTGGGATTTGTTATACTGGTTCTTGAGTAAATTAAATTGGGGGAATTTGTTTAGAATACCAGATTTGTATAATTGCTTCATGTTTAATTGAATTATTTATACCTACACACTTACTTGTTTCTTATCACTATCCATTATGTATATCTGCTCCATATTACGTATGTTATACATGGATTAGATAGTATTAGCTTGTCAGGATGCAAGTTGTATGTGCACACTATTATGTATGTCGACGATTAGTTAGTACTAGCAATTGGCAGCATTATTGTTAGCCATTGATGCTTGTCAATTTTAATATAGTAGTGTGGTTGATAGTGGATTGTGAACCATGTTTAGCTATTGTTACTGTTTATGAGAATTTGCATGCCAAGAGCAATTCTAGGTATCATAATTATAGGATAGTGAATTTGATCATCTAAATTAGTGTTTTACAAGTTCTAATACTGATATTATTCTTGGTCTTAAGTACCAATTAGTTATATAATATACTACACATGTATGTATTATCTATATATAGTACGTGTTTAGATTTTACTTTACCCATAAATGCTGCCACTTTCCTATATGATGTGACTATAAATGTGGTATTATTTTAGAGTTAGGATATCTAGTAAGTCCTAATATGCAATGATAAAATAGTTTGTGAGACAACTCTAGGTATACCACGAGTAACTTATACTACATATGTTATTATATTGTAGATTCAGGATTTATAGAAGAATCTTTCTGACTCGAGATTGAGATTTGCTAACTTTGATTGCTGATAAGGTAAGATTTCTTACTGTGCTTGTACAGATGAGTTGAGAAATTGTTTTATAATGTTTGGAAATTTACTTTTACAATGAGATTATGCGTTGAGATTTAAATGGTTCTCGATATTTATATTGAAAGAGTTTATGAGATTATTCATGAGATTTATATTAAAAGGAGGAAGTTCCTCAATATTACCAAGTTGAGATTTTTAAAGGAGGAAGTTCCTCACCCTTAAGAGGGTTTATAGAGTTTTATTGTGGGGTTGCCGGTAAGCGGTATTCTCCGAGTTTGGAAGTAGGTTGAGTTAACAGTGTCTCAACAATATATTTTAGTAGTTGGGTGTATGTTGATCAATACACTTGCCATTAGTCTTCCTTCTTGGTTCGTTATCAAGTTAGGGGTATGCATACTAGGGACTTTGGTGTTTACCTTGTCTAGTGAGCCTAGCTAGCTCATTGGATTCTTATATACTTCCTACTCACAGATTACGAAATTATATTTGAAAGTTTTACAGATAGTTCAGAAAAAAAGAAAGATGTTTATTAGAAAGTTAATTTTATATATATAATCTGTACACCTTTTAAATGAATTTGTAAGATATTCCTATATATCTTACCTGCACATTGAATAGTTTTGTTTTATTTCAGTATTAAATCTTGCTCAGCCTTTGGCTGATATTACAGTGTTTAATGTGCAGGGACTTGAAGATAGTTAGCTCCAGTTGGGTTAAAGAGTGCGTTGGATCCTTTTGATTTAATAGGACTTTAAAAAGACTTCCGCTGTTATTTATTTATAAGATTTATGTTCTGGTTTGTAATAATTAATTTTACATTCTATTTAGTTGGTCTGTAATAATTAGTTAAAACTTTTGGTTATTGTTTTAGTTAGAACCATTAGCCTTGCGGTTATTATTAATAATTATCGCGGCGTAGCACCTTTGGATTTCCGAGTTATATTAAGTTGATTTTAGAAGTATTGGAAATTCAGGGTTGTTACAGTTGGTATCAGAGCTTTAGGTTACTAAGATTTCCTTAAGACGACTTTAAACAAGAATAGGTAAATAAACTTATTAAAATTGAAAAGCCGTTGTGAGGAAGTGATATGGGAAACAAGGAATTTACTTTATGAGCTGATATATACTTCTCTTTTCATTTCTTCTTAGATTTATTTATATTCTTTCTTTTCCTCTTTTGTTAAGAATTATTTGTAAGGGTGAATCATTTTTGGTTTATCTTTGTTTCGATTGTGTTTTTAAGATGATGCGTAGACACGCGCGTGCCAGAAACTCAAGCTCGAATCGTATGATGCGTGGATAGCTCAATCCACTCGAGCCTTAACTGTGCTATGGAGAAACTTGCTGAGGCTCAAGCTGCTGCTCTTAATACTCCTGTTACTCCTAATGCTGGCAATGTAGTTCAAAAACGCTGTGATTTCTAAAGCAATTGACCAGAAGAAACCTTCTTCTTTTGATGGAAAAGGTGACCCTCCAAGATGGAGAACTGGATTAGAGAATTTGACAAAATTTTTACCACTCTCCAAGTCCCGAATGAGATGAGGGTTGATGCTGCTGCCTATTATCTGGTTGAGGATGCTGATATTTGGTGGACTCATAACAAGTTTGATCTGACTACTAAGGTGACTATGGATGAGGAAGGAGAAGAGCTCATGGAAGAGAGAGAGTTTGGTTGGACTGAGTTCAAGAAGGCGATTCGTGATGAGTTCTTTCCAGCCCATATGAGGAAGAGAAAGAGGACGGAGTTTAATGATCTCGTGCAGGGAGATATGACCGTTCATGAGTTCTATGTGAAATTTTAGGAGTTGGCTCGTTTCGCTAAGGGGTTAGTTCCTGATGAGCAGGAGAGAGCTGTGAAATTCGAGGAGAAGTTAGACCCTGATCTTCATTCTAGGATGGGAGCTGGTGAGTATGCCACAGTGAAGGAGGTGTATACTCGTGCTTGTAATGCTGAGAGGATTGAGGAAAAGAGACTGGCTGCAAAGAAGTTGAAATCCACTCCAGCAGGGTCTACTCAGGCACAGAAAAGGGTGACACTCTGGTTCCACTGGTTACAACAAAGGCAGAGGGGGTTTCAATAAAAATCGAAACTTTGGGAACCGTGATTCTGGTGGTAACTATAACAAGGGAGGTTCCAGTCAGCAGTATTCAAAGGACAACCAGAACTCCACTCCTTCCCGTAGCCAGCCCCAAGGTCAGATTCAGAGGACTGATCGGATTTTCTATTGCAAACGTTGTAGTGAGAACCACCCTGGCAAGGATTGTGATGGTAATTTGGTGGAGTGTAATCACTGAGGAAAGGGCATCGTGCTTATGAATGTTTTAGTAATCCTAGATCGAGGAACTTCAAGCCTGAGATGAGTTCGAGGAATGGGGCACAAGCAGATAAGAGACCCCAGAATGGTAACAACAGTCGCCCTGCTCTTTCTACACCAGGGAATGCTGCACCTAATCGCAATGGAGGGACTGCAAATGCTACTCAGGAGCATAGAGGTGATGTGAGGAGGAACACTGGGCAGGTTCATGTGATGAACCAGACTGAGGCAAACACCAAGGGCAACGTGGTCACTGGTACTTTTTCTATTCATTCGATGTCCGTTTATGTGCTATTTGATTCTGGTGCTTCTCATTCTTTTGTGTCTGAACTTCTTGTGAAAAAGTTAGGGTTAGAGAACTCTAGGAATTGTGATGTAGACATCTCTATTCCTTCTGGTGTGATCATAACTTGTAATAATTTGTATCCAGATGTCCCTATTATGTGTGGTAGTACCACCCTAGTAGCTGATTTGATAGCTTTTCCTTTGCATGATTTTGATGTAATTCTAGGGATGGATTGGCTTAGTAGGCATAAAGCCAAGATAGATTGTGAGAAACAAAAGGTGTCTGTAGTTGGTCCTAGTGGAGTCCATGAGTTTTATAGAGGGTCTTCTTTGAAAATCATTTCTGCTTTGACTCTAAAATCCTATTTGAGGAAGGGTTGTCCTATGTACTTGTGCCATGTTCACGACACTAGTAAGGAAGAGCCACGTGTTGAAAATGTTCGTATTGCTAGTGAGTTTGTAGATGTTTTTCCTGATGATATTCCTGGCATGCCTCCGAGACGTGATGTTGAGTTCAGTGTTGACTTGATGCCTGGAACTGGACCTATTTCTAAGCCTCCTTAAGAATGGCTCCTGCTGAAATGAAAGAGCTTAAGGCTCAATTAGAAGAGTTGCTTGATAAGGGCTACATTCGGCCTAGTGTATCCCCATGGGGTGCACCTGTTTTGTTTGTGAAGAAGAAAGATGGGAGTCTTCGTTTGTGTATTGATTACAGAGAGCTCAACAATGTTACGGTGAAAAACAAGTACCCCTTGCCAAGAATAGATGATTTGTTTGATCAGTTGGTGGGAGCTGGAGTTTTCTCGAAGATTGATCTGAGATCTGGATACCATCAACTTCGTATTGCAGAGAATGATATTCCTAAGAGCTTTCAGAACTCGCTATGGGCACTATGAGTTTACTGTTATGCCCTTTGGGTTGACTAATGCTCCAGCAGTGTTCATGGACTTGATGAATCGAGTCTTCAGGCCGTACCTGGATAAGTTTGTGGTGGTGTTCATAGATGATATACTGATTTATCAAAGGATGCTAGTGAGCATGAAGAGCATCTTCGCACTGTTCTGCAGGTCTTGAGGGAGAATAAGTTGTATGCTAAGTTCTCCAAGTGCGAATTCTGGCTGGAGAAAGTTGCTTTTCTTGGTCATATCATTTCTAGGGAGGGTGTCTCAGTTGATCCATCAAAGATCCAAGCTGTTTCAGAATGGCCTACTCCAAAGAGTGTGACTGAGATTCGCAGTTTCCTTGGCTTGGCAGGTTATTATAGGAGGTTTGTGAAGGACTTCTCGAAAATAGCTCGGCCGTTGACTGCATTGATGAGGAAGGATACCAAATATCGTTGGGATGATGATTGTGAGAAGGCATTCCAGATTTTGAAGGAGCGTCTCACCACAGCTCCTGTGTTGACTTTACCTGATGGTAACCTTGAGTACGAAGTGTTCACAGATGCTTCGAAGAATGGCTTGGTTGTGTGCTTATGCAGGATAAAAAGGTTGTTGCTTACGCTTCTAGGCAACTGAAGAACCATGAGTTGAATTATCCGACGCATGATCTAGAATTGGCAGCTGTTGTTTTTGCACTTAAGATCTGGCGTCATTATCTGCTTGGCACATCATTCAAGATATTTTCGACCAAAGAGTCTGAAATACATCTTCACTCAGAGAGAGCTGAACATGAGGCAGAGGAGATGGTTAGAGCTGATCAAGGATTATGATATGGAGATTCAATACCATGAGGGTAAGGCTAACGTTGTTGCAGATGCACTTAGTAGGAAATCCTCTCACTGTTTGCAGACCATGCGTTCGAGGAATCGTCTTCGAGAGGAGTTTCAAAATCTTGATGTGGAGATAGTGCAATTGGGAGCTCAGCTTAACTCTCTTATGATTCAGTCCACTTTGTATGATGAGATCAAGAAAGCTCAAGTACATGATCAATTTTTAAAGGACAAGCAAGCTAATGAGCCTGTCAATTTCATAGTGGCTGAGGATGGTAGCGTGAGATTCAAAGGAGATGGTGTGTTCCTAATGTTCCTGAGTTGAAGGAAAAGATCTTAGAGAAGCTCATTCAGCACAATATTCAGTTCATCCTGGAGGGGATAAGATGTACAAGGATCTTAAGCAGACTTTTTGGTGGCCGCATATGAAGACGGATGTTGCTAAGTATGTCTCGAGATGCTTGACTTGTCAGAAGGTCAAGAGTGAGCACAAGAGGCCTCAGGGGATGATTCAGCCTTTAGAGGTTCCTACATGGAAATGGGACTCGATCTCAATGGATTTCGTTTGTGGACTTCCGAGGACACCAAAGGGAATAATATGATTTGGGTTATTGTGGATCGTCTTACCAAGTCTGCTCATTTCATTCCCATGAAAGATACTTGGAAGCATGAACGATTGGCTATGCTTATAGAGAGCACGTGATAGACTTCATGGTGTTCCGAGTGATATTGTTTCGGACAGAGATCGCAGATTCTTGTCTAACTTTTGGCAGAAGCTTCAAGAAGCTTTGGGGACTAAGTTGAAGATGAGTACAGCTTTTCATCCTGCTACAGATGGTCAGACGGAGCGCACTATTCAAACATTGGAAGATATGTTGAGAGCTTGCGCCTTAGAGTTTCAGGGATCTTGGGAGGATAAGCTTGATTTGATTGAGTTCTCATATAATAACAGTTATCATTCTACCATTCAGATGGCACCATTTGAAGCTTTGTATGGTAGGCGTTGTCGTACTCCTTTGTGTTGGAGTGATATTGGTGAGTCGGTTGTGATTGGTCCAGAGATGATTCAGGAGACTGTTGAGCAGGTCAAGCTCATCCAGCAGAAAATGAAGGCGGCACAAGATAGACAGAAGAGCTATGGTGATAAGCATCGTCGCCATGAGGAGTTTCAGGTGGGAGAGAAGGTGTTGCTTAGGTCTCTCCTATGAAAGGAGTTATGAGATTTGGGAAGAAGGGCAAGTTGAGCCCTAAGTTCATTGGCCCGTAGAGATTCTGGAGAGAATAGGAGAGGTGGCTTATAGATTGGCATTGCCGCCAGGCGTTGATCGTGCGCATAACGTGTTCCATGTTTCTCAGTTGCGGCGATACATTAGTGACCCTTCGCATGTGCTACAGCCAGAGTCTCTCCAGTTAGATGATAACATGACTTATGAGGAGTTTCCAGTTCAGATTCTAGATCACAAAGTTCGTAAGACTCGCAAAGGTGAGACAAAGATCGTGAAGGTGCTGTGGTCAAACCACAACTCGGAGGAGTCTACTTGGGAAGCTGAGGATGCGATGCGTCTTAAGTATCCCCATCTCTTCACCCAGGTAAATTTTTAGTTACGAGGACGTAACTCCTTTTTAAGGGGGGTAGAATTCATATTGGTTTAGTGCATGTGTGATTGAATGAAAGTTTCTGATAAACTTCGATGTGTTTCACTCCCTACTTGTTATATTACAATGATTCCTATGATAAAGTTTGTGAGTTGTTTTCAGAAATAAGAGTATAAGTTTGATCATTTGAGTAATACTTTAAGTTTCGGGACGAAACTTATTTTAAGGGGGGTAGATTGTAACACCCCGTATTTTATACCCGATTAATAATTATTTTTGCTGAAAATAATTTCAGATTTCTTTTATTAATAATATATTTTTTACTAACTTTGACTTTACCTTTGAAGTGGTTAAAAAAAGAAAAAAAAATGATTCCTAGATTTACTAGGTTACTATCTAATACTTATCACTATATTAGGAGAGAGAAAGTGAAAAAAAAAAGAAAAGAACACAAAGAAGAAGAAGTTTTGCATATCTTCTCCAACGTGAGCATCATTCTTCCTTCTAAAAAAAAAAAAAAAATCCCTTAACCTTCAACATCATAGATGTTACTAAAATCTTCATCTTCCATCTTCACACTTCAAGTCTTATTCATTCTTCTTCAATAGCTTCAGTTTTTGTGAGTTTTCAAAGGGGTTATTAGTGTGCTTTGGTTTGCGATTTCGGGTCGAGAATCGAATCAAAGGACGGTTTTTGGGGTTCTTCTTATAGAGTAATCTCATCTTATTCCTTCCCCTAATCAAGTAAGTTATAATCTTAAGTTTTATTTTCGTATTTGGTGATTTGATTTCAGAATTTGGGGTTTTATAAATTAGGGTTCATAACAAAATCGAATTGGGGAAAATTCTTACTATGCGAAATTTGTATAATTGGGTTGTGATTCATGTTTAATTCGACTTAGTTAATGTAAATTTTCGAATTGGGATTTTGTTATACTAGGGTTCTTGAGTAAATTAAATTGGGGGAATTTGTTTATGAATACCAGATTTGTATAATTGCTTCATGTTTAATTGATATTATTATACCTACACACTTCTACTATTGTTTTCTTATCACTATCCATTATGTATATCTGCTCCATATTACGTATGTTATACATGGATTAGAGTAGTATTAGCTTGTCAGGATTGGCATAGTTGTATGTGCACACTATTTATGTATGTCGACGATTAGTTAGTACTAGCAATTGGCAGCATTATTGTTAGCCATTGATGCTTGTCAATTTTAATATAGTAGTGTGGTTTGATAGTGGATTGTGAACCATGTTTAGCTATTGTTACTGTTTTATGAGAATTTGCATGCCAAGAGCAATTCTAGGTATCATTAATTATAGGATAGTGAATTGTGATCATCTAAATTAGTGTTTTACAAAGTTCTAATACTGATATTATTCTTTGGTCTTAAGTACCAATTAGTTATATATTAGTATACTACACATGTATGTATTATCATATATATAGTACGTGTTTAGATTTTACTTTACCCATAAATGCTGCCACTTTCCTATATGATGTGACTATAAATGTGGTATTATTTTAGAGTTAGGATATCTAGTAAGTCCTAATATGCAATGATAAAATAGTTTGTGAGACAACTCTAGGTATACCACGAGTAACTTATACTACATATGTTATTATATTGTAGATTCAGGATTTATAGAAGAATCTTTCTGACTCGAGATTGAGATTTGCTAACTTTGATTGCTGATAAGGTAAGATTTCTTACTGTGCTTGTACAGATGAGTTGAGAAATTGTTTTATAATGTTTGGAAATTTACTTTTACAATGAGATTATGCGTTGAGATTTAAATGGTTCTCGATATTTATATTGAAAGAGTTTATGAGATTATTCATGAGATTTATATTAAAAGGAGGAAGTTCCTCAATATTACCAAGTTGAGATTTTTAAAGGAGGAAGTTCCTCACCCTTAAGAGGGTTTATAGAGTTTTATTGTGGGGTTGCCGGTAAGCGGTATTCTCCGAGTTTGGAAGTAGGTTGAGTTAACAGTGTCTCAACAATATATTTTAGTAGTTGGGTGTATGTTGATCAATACACTTGCCATTAGTCTTCCTTCTTGGTTCGTTATCAAGTTAGGGGTATGCATACTAGGGACTTTGGTGTTTACCTTGTCTAGTGAGCCTAGCTAGCTCATTGGATTCTTATATACTTCCTACTCACAGATTACGAAATTATATTTGAAAGTTTTACAGAGTAGTTCAAAAAAAGAAAGATGTTTATTAGAAAGTTAATTTTATTATATAATCTGTACACCTTTTAAATGAATTTGTAAGATATTCCTATATATCTTACCTGCACATTGAATAGTTTTGTTTTATTTCAGTATTAAATCTTGCTCGGCCTTTGGCTGATATTACGGTGTTTAATGTGCAGGGACTTGAAGATAGTTAGCTCCAGTTGGGTTAAAGAGTGCGTTGGATCCATTTTGATTTAGTAGGACTTTAAAAAGACTTCCGCTGTTATTTATTTAAAGGATTATGTTCTGGTTTGTAATAATTAATTTTACATTCTATTTAGTTGGTCTGTAATAATTAGTTAAAACTTTTGGTTATTGTTTTAGTCAGAACCATTAGCCTTGCGGTTATTATTAATAATTATCGCGGCGTAGCACCTTTGGATTTCCGAGTTATATTAAGTTGATTTTAGAAGTATTGGAAATTCAGGGTTGTTACATAAAATAATTTGCACCTAAGATGGAGAAAAAATTTATACCAAAAGAACAAAAATAAAGAAGAACATATTACCTTGAAAAGTTGATTGATTAGAGTAATCGTTTATCAAAAAATAAACCAAGTGAAAACCAATCAGTTAAATAAACAAAAGAGAATTGAAAAATAAAGTTTCATCTATCCAAAAAAAAAATTATACCATATTAACAAATACCTTCTTGAAGAGGAACAACAAAAGTTTGAGGATCATACAATCGATCACTTGGAGAAATAGAGAGAGATAGATATAAAGAGAGAGAGAGAGAGAGAGAGAGAGAAGGAGGGGGTAGAGAGATCTAGAGATAGAGATAGAGATAGAGATAGAGATAGAGAGAGAAAGAGAGGGGTAGATTCCAATTACAATCTTATGCAACTATTGAATTGATAATTGAACTTTAATGTACAATGATAATATTAAAAAGATTTGGGAGTGGGAAGTAAATTAAATTATATATGCAATCAAGGGATTTAAATCCTTAATATAATTCCTTGAACTTTCAAATCATCAACCTTTTAAAGAAATTCTTAAAAAAAAATCTGAAATATAATTAAGGCATCCCAAAATCTGAAATTTGTCCCGTTGGTCCCATTTATATGCATCTATTTAAATGTTTTATGCACTAAATTATATTACTCTACAATTATGGCTACTTACTGTAGGAAGTTGTTTTCACTTGATAGTAAATTCAAACATAATACATAGTAAAGAGATATATATTTCGATTATTTTTCAAAATTAGACTATATCGAAAAATATGTAGATATTATTTATTTTCCTTCTATTAATGTAATTTCAAAAGTCAACAACGAGAAAGAATTTTAGTTGAGCTCATAAATAAGATTAATGATACATATACTAAAAAGAATATCTTTTGAAATTAAAAGATATTATGTAACGCCCTGACTTCTAAGCATCACTATTAGGTTAATTAATTACAAAGATTAGCAGCGGAAAACCTTCCTAGCTTAGTCGGTGCGTCACTACCGTACTCTCCACACAAGAAAGTACAAGGCAACATTCTTTCATATCACTAAACTTCTATAATAGTGGTACTTCATCTAGAAATATATATAAATAGATTAAGCATAGTTGATGCTACATAATCTAGTGATCATAAACTTGGATTACATATCCGTCATAGTCGCATGAATTAACGTAATTTAATCCTCACTGCTACGTCATCCCCTCTTCGTATGCATACCTAAAACAGAAAAAACAAAACGTCATGAGCCGAGGCTCAGTAACATACTACTCTAACAATGTAAATTCATTTCAATTCATTTTATTTGCAAACAGAGAGAAGAGAATATAGTAAAAATCGTTTCGTAAACACACACTTCGAATCAGGAATTTAAAAGTAATTTCCGTTTATATTATCTCCATTATCACATTTCATTATCAGAAAACTTTCTTTGGTTACTTTGGCGAGTACAAAAAGGCATAGCCACCGAGGATATTCATCCCCCATCAGAAGGTGACATATAACATCATAGATCATAACAGAAGGCAAAGCCACCGAGGATATTCATCCCCCATCAGAAGGTGGCATATAATGCCAGACATCGTAACATAAGGCAAAGCCACCGAGGATATTCATCCCCCATCAGAAGGTGGCATATAATGCCATACATCATAACAGAAGGCAAAGCCACCGAGGATATTCATCCCCCATCAGAAGGTGGCATATAATGCCATACATCGTAACAGAAGGCAAAGCCACCGAGGATATTCATCCCCCATCAGAAGGTAGCATATAATGCCATACATCGTAACAGAAGGCAAAGCCACCGAGGAAATTTATCCCCCATCAGAAGGTGGCATATAATGCCAGGCACAGCCACCGAGGACATTGTCCTCCCCATCAGAAGGTGGCATATAATGCCATAATGCGGGTGCCACCGAGGACGTTGTCCCCCATCAGAAGGTGGTGTTGCCGCCAGATAACATAATGACACGTGCACGGCCCAGAGAACATAGTACTACCATTCACCATCTTTCACTTTCATTTATCATGTTTCGTTTCTTTTGAGTAGTTTTCAGAAATCATAATTAAGTCATTTCATAACGTCATCAAATCATTTACAAAACATTTCATATCCCGCACACCATATAAAACATAGCATAAACATTATATAAAAGCACCATAAAACGTATTTGGAAAGGGAGTGCGGGTGTTAGCAATAGACGTTACATAGTCACACATTTTATATCCCGCACACCATATAAAACATAGCATAAACATTATATAAAAGCACCATAAAACGTAGTTGGAAGGAGGATGTTAGCAGTAGACGTTACATAGTCGCACAGTTTATATCCCGCACACCATATAAAACATAGCATAAACATTATATAAAAGCACCATAAAACGTAGTTGGAAGGGGAGTGCGGGTGTTAGCAGTAGACGTTACATAGTCGCACAGTTTATATCCCGCACACCATATAAAACATAGCATAAACATTATATAAAAGCACCATAAAACGTATTTGGAAGGGGAGTGCGGGTGTTAGCAGTAGACGTTACCTGGAATCCTGCTTAACAACCTTGATCGCAGGGGAAGGCTTGTAATATCTCTTCCTTTTTAATCTAATAATCAATTCGGAAATTAATAAAGACTTATTAATATTTTATTCGGAATTTCGAGTTTACTGATCCATTTCCATCATGTGTCCATTTTAGGAGGTGTGTACTAGTTTTATATATTAGCGTCTTTGGTGGTTGATAAAAAGTCGCAGGTGCCTTTTCCACTTAACAACTTAGCGTCTAAGTCGTAATTCATTATTTATTGACGACGTCTTACCATAACCATTTCGTATTTTATAATTTCAAAACGTTATAATTTTGTTAACCTTTATCTCAAAACTTCATTCTACTAGTCATAGGGTCCCTTTAACCTTATGGTTCATGATTATACTTAATGACTTGTAATTATAAAACTCGTAATAGAATTCTTACGTTCTTGTAGTTTAATTAGTATATAATTATCTACTACCTTAACATATACAAATTTAACAAGTAAACTATACTTATTTACTATTACTCTTTAATTGATATATTATAATTATATGAAATATAATATTAAAACATACTACATCGTCATTTAATCATTTATTAGTCATAAGACCCCTTTAAACATATTCGTTATTTAATCGAAACAATAGCCATTAATTCCATGATTCATGAATCCAGCTTAATAACTTGTAACTATAGACCTCGTAATATAACTATTTTATTCGTGTAATATATGTAAGTGCCTGCGTAAATCTGACAAGTAAACTATATTTAACTTACATCATTCTTTAGTTGATATATTAAAGTTACATGAAATATATTATTAAGTATTATTACATAGTATATCCTTATTCAATCGTTTATTACTCATGATTAAGTTCATAATAATTAAATTACAAGCAAGAGTCATACTTTATAATGGGTTTTATTATGTTAGTGTTATTAACTAAATTAGATCATTAACATATTGACTAACCATCTCAAATAGTCTAATAATTTACTGATTTATTAGTCAGCCCACTTATTTCCAAAGCATTAAAGCCCAACAATATATTTCAAACCAATGCTTCAACTTCAATGATATTAAACTATGAAAGGAAGAGGTATGTTTAACATACCACTGCTTCAAACCAGAGAGATGTTGCAACGAAGTGAGTCGAGCTCCGGCGACCGAAGGCGCGACGAGGCAGAAAGTCGCGTGTGGGCGGCTCGCGACGGTGCTCCGGTGGTGTTGGGACGGTGCGAACATCAGACCAGGAAGAGGAGAGAGAAAACGAATTGGGCGAGAGGAGAGAGGAGCTGAGCGAGAGAGATGAGGACGAGGGAGAGGGGATGCGGGCGACGAAGAAGTGCGGGCTGGGTAGGCGACGGCGGTGGTGGTTGGCGCAAGGTGGTCGTCGGCATAGGGTGGTGGTGCTACGGTGGTCGCACGAAAACAGAGGAGAGAGAGAATTGAAAAAAAAACAGGGGATTTGAGGGGTGTTTTGGGTGGTGTTTTCCGGCGAAGACTCAAGTGGTTTGAGTGAATGGTTTGAGGGGATAAACATGGCTATTTATAGCCATTGTTGAGCTTCAATTGTGCCCAGATTTCATTGATGTAATTGAATTATTAAAATGGGTTATTGGGTAATTTGGTTTGCTTAATGAATTTTGTTTGAAGTTGAGTTTTTTGTGTGCAACAAAATCCATTTTGGGTTAGAAATTCATGAATGGGTTGTTTGTGAAGAGAAAACTGAAATGGGTCGAAAGAGAAGAAAAACTCAGTTTTCTGTTTTTTTTCAAATTCTTTTTTTTTTCTTTTCTTTTCTCTTTTTCTTTTCCTTTTTATTACCAAAACCAATTTGACCCATTTTTGTAAAGTTCAAGTAATTGTTTTGTCTATTATTTGTTTTCTTATTTTAACTAATGAAATCATTTAACATAACTTGTTATTATTAGCAACTCTAGCAATACAATATATATATTATCATTACTTGGACATAAAATAACAAAAATTTTGATCTTAACTTATGATTAAAGGAAAAATTTAGCCACTAATTAATATTATTTAATTTAAGCAAGTTTAAAATTTCGGGACATTACATATTATTTGTAAGGAAGAAATCCTACTATAACTAAATCGTTTACCTTATCAAAAATATTTGACCAATATCTAACTCATAATGTTTTCAAACAAATTACAACTAAAGTTTTACAAACAAAAGCTAATACCCTTAAAATATACATCAAGGAGATTAAAGAACAATTATTGAATTTTAAAACTAAAGACTTAGAACTTCAAACTAGAATAGCACTACTAGATTCATATAATACTCAAAAGGATCAACCTTCTACTTCAAACTTACCTGCTAATTAAAATTCATCTAAAAAAACTCAGTGATGAACAAATAAATATTGTAGATAGAATAAATATTCAAAAAATGATATTTTCTCATTTTTCTTTAAATAGGTAATGTCTTTGACATAGATATTATAGTCTTAATAGACAGTGAAGCTGATCAAAATTGTATAAAAGAAGGACTAATTCCTAGCATCTTTTATAGAAAAACAATAAAAATATTACATACTGCTGATGGTGAACTGTTAAAAATAAAATATAAACTTTTAAAGGCATATATATGTAATCAAGATTATTGTTTCAAAAATACCTTCATTCTAGTAAAAGACACAATTAATGAAATAATGTTTGGTACTCCTTTTGTTATTCAAATAGATCCATTTTCAGTTGATCGTAATGGTTTTCATACTAATATTATAGGAAATAAAATATCATTCAATTTCTCGCTCTAGTACATCAAGAAGATTTAGCTATATTACATTCCTCGTCTATATTTCAACAACTAAATTCAATAAATAATAAAAAATCTCATATATCTCTTTTACAACAAGAAATCTCATACTTAGAAATAGAAGAACAATTAAAAATCACATACATTCAAAAGAAAATATTTGATCTACAACAAAAAATTTAAAATGAGGTACGTGCAGATACACCTAATTTTTTCTCGAAAAGTAAAAAAAACATATGGTTTCACTTCCATATGAAAAGGAATTTTCAGAAAAAGCTATCCCTAGCTACTACGGGAAGACTCTTGAAATGAATCTAAAAATGTTAGAGTTTTGTAAAAAAGAAATTCAAATCTTATTAGAAAAAAAATTAATTAGACTATCTGAATCTCCTTAAATCTGTGCTGCTTTTTATGGAATCAAGTAGAAAAGAAAAGAGGAGTTCCTAGATTAGTAATTAATTATAAGCCTCTTAATAAAGTCTTCCAATGGATAAGATACCTAATCCCTAATAAAAAAACATTTATTAAGTCGGCTTTATAATGCAAAAATTTTCTCAAAGTTCGACATGAAGAGTGGATTTTAACAAATTCAAATACAAGAAAAAAATAGATATAAAATTTCCTTTAATATTCCATTTAAATAGTATGAATGGAATCTAATGTCTTTTGACTTGAAAAACGCCCAGTCTGATTTTCAAAATATTATAGATGATATTTTGAATCCTTATATTATAAATATAATAGTCATCTACATTGATGATGTTCTAATATTTTTAGATACCTTATATCAATATTTCAAGCACCTTAATACTTTTTACATGCTATTAAAAAGAATGGTTTATCTATCTCATTTCCTAAGATGAAGCTATATCAAAGTAAAATACGATTTTTATGACATGATATTTTTCAAGGTACTATAAAAACTATCAATGTAACACCCTCAAATTACTTGCTTTTGAACAAATAATTTAGTAAATAATATTTGAGTAATTTGGGAGTATTACCGCCACGTGACTAACACGCTTTCGGCAACCAACTACTAACTAACAAAATAACTTACAGCGGAAGACTTTAACCAAAAATAATAATACTTCTTTGTTAATAAAAGTAAATATTGTATCAATACTCAAAATAAATGAAACACTCTAATCTAGGTGAAGACCCCCTTCCTAGTATGCTCCCATGCACATCCAAAATTCACCTGCAAATCTGCTTATCAAAAAGGTAAACAGGGTAAAGCCAAATAGGAAAAAGAAAATACGCATCAGTATAAAACTGAGTACTAAATGTACTAGATAAGTAACACATTTGTTAGTTCGTAACAATTTTTCATTTCGAAAACTCTATCACCAATAATTCAAGAATAACTCTTTAAGAATAAAATATTTTCACGCACTTAATAATAATTCAAGAACAACATTTTAAGAACAAACTCTTTCCAAACACTTAAATAATAATTCAAGAATAACCTTTTAAAAACAAACTCTTTTCAAACACTTGAATAATAGTTCAAGAATAACCTTTTAAGAACAAACTCTTTCCAAACACTTGAATAATAATTCAAGAATAACCTTTTAAGAACAAAATCTTTCCAAACAACTTGGATTAAAAATAATCCTGAAAACAATTCCTCTTCTTATCACCCCTTCTATTTTGCTAAGTGTGCACACCCCCAAGCTAGTCGTTCCCATCACGGAGCTATATCAAGGGGTAACTATAATTGCCAACAAGTGGACTTTGAATCTCTTGATATTAATCAAGCGGAAATAATAATAATATGACTTGTAAGTCATGAATAAACCTCCTTTCTTCATAAATAACTTTTTGAACATTCAACGTTCATGAAAACCAACCAACCTTTTCTTGTAAAAGTAATTTAATTTTTCCAAAAAGGATAACAAAACTTCTATATAAAAATGATTGATAAAATCATTCCTTCTTTTCATTTCCAAGAGTGAATAATAAAATATTGTAACCATTTCGAACCACATTTCTAAACCAATCCAACCATTAAATCAATAAACAACTTTATCACATAAAATCATATTTCAAAAGATCTAGCTACATAACGTACCTTGATCTTGCAGAAACTAATACTAATATCTTCACTTATTCTTATACTTGAGCTTTCTCATAACCAACCAATAAGCAATCTACCACATGAACTTAATCATGAATTTAAACATAAATGACCTATCATGAGCATAATATTTTTGAGTAAGAAATATGAAAATATTTTTCTTAAACCAAACAAAATTGAAATTTGAATAAGAAATATAAAACTAGAATAGATAGGAAGAGAAAGGAGAATTTTGAAGTAAGAGATTTATGAATTCTTCAAAGTTTTTGTGTGGAAAAGATGGCTTAAGGTATGGGGTATTTATACGAGTAGAATATGTAGTACTTAATTCAAAAATGAAATAGTTTGTAACCTTCACCATAAATTAGGAGATGAAACCAAGATTTGTAACCTCCATCATAAATTTGGAAGTTATAGGAAAACATAACTCCCTCCAATCACCTTAAATCCCGTAGGAATATATGGCCCCAAAAAAAAAATTTTTTTTTTTTGGTTTTCTGAAATTTTTTTGACTAGGATTTAATACCAAAACCTTAACAAATCTAATTTTGGCGCAATATTCCCACAAAAATAATTTAAAACCAATAAAAATACTAAAATACCCTTTGCTTAAAATATTTATTTTGGAAAATAAATATTTGATTATTTAAAAGAAGTTTCGACCTCGAAACTTAAGACAAAAAGTCATAATCACTTTCCAAAAACGGATTAAAATCCGAAATTGCAGTTTCTAACTCAAAATGCTCATGTCTAAAATGCATATAATGACTCATAAATATCCTAAAATGCAATAACTATAGTAAAGCGCGAAACACTATCGCTTTTTACCCCCCTTAAAAGTAGTTACGACCCCGTAACTCGACAACTAACCTCAGAAAACAACACCGGATATTTCTTGCGCATATCCGCTTTAACTTCCCATCTTGCTTCCTCAATCTAATGGTTTGACCATAAAACTTTGACTAATCTTACATCCTTAGTCCAAGTACTTCTAACTTTACTATCAAGGATTCTTACAAGTCTTTCCTCGTAAGTCAAACTATCATCTAATTCAATGGTATCAGGTTGCAGCACATGAGACATATCTGGAATATACTTCCTTGACTGAGATATATGGATATAATAACATCATGGAATCGACTTAAATCATTTGACAAATCCAACTTATATGCCACTTTTTCGATCTTCTTTAGAACCTCATATGGCCCGATATACTTTGGGCTTAACTTTCCCATCTTCCCAAATCGCATCACCCTTTTCATTAGAGATATTTTCAACAATACCTTCTCCCCGACCTGAAACTCTTCACCCCTTCGCTTCAAATCAGCATAACTCTTCTATCGATCTTGAGCTACCTTGATCTTTTCTTGAATCACTTGCACCTCTTTCGCCGTCTCTTCGAAGAACTCGAGTCCAAGCACCACGATTTCACTAATATCTGTAATACCCCAAAACTTTGGTTCTAAAACTTTATAAAATATTCACTTTTCATTAAAATATTTGACCAAACCTTTAGGGTGTTACCGGCGCATCTATTGTTATAAAATAAATGCAAGGCTAATTATTAAGAATAAAAATTTAACTCACAACCAAGGTATCAAAATAACCAAACTAAGTTGTCTACAACCAAAACTAAACAATCTCAAATGACAGTACTATAATGTTTATTAAACTAGGTGAACTTAAAAACTATAAGTTCACTCATTCCTGCAACGTAGTCCCTTTCACCAACCTGCACAATATAAATAGGAACAGAACAAAGGAAAACAAAAACACAAAAATTAGCGAAAGCTAAGTAATTACAACTCCATCCGTTAAAATAATAATAGTTATATTTTAAAAATAATTTTTATAGCATAATACAGACAAATATAACGTAATACAGACAAGTATAACATAATACAAACAAGTATATAATATGATTAACCATTTCAATTATTCAAGTTTATATGAGTCATACACAACAATTTTATTTATTAGAAGGGAATTGAACGTCAGTAGGCCGGGACTAATCCCAGTAACCACCTACTTCAACATGGGTCGTCACCCAGATAAATAAGAGTAATGACCAATATCGTTTTGCAGAATGTCCCTAGTGTGCACAGCCCTCACTAATCTAATGGGTATCCTCAATGCGCACCAATAGTATTAGGAGGAAGACAATAAAGAGTTGTAACAGAATAGAATCAAATATTGTTCATCACCTATGGAGGATCCAAGTCCACAGGCTATTTCCCTCAATAATATTTCCACTTTACGTGATTAATATATTTTTAATGGTTACGACACATCAAGCACCACGTTAACATTAACAGGAACATCTTCAGTACGATAAATATTTTCACAACTTAACCACTTTATAGAATTATAATAATCAACGTACATAATTCATAGTAACCAATATATCCATCATTAGAGCCTCATAGAGTCACAATATATATCAACTTATAATACCGTTCGTTACATTATTAACACACTAGTTATACCCATTAAGTACATTATCAATATTAGCATAATTTTTACTGAAGCTGAGATGTCTTCATGGCCTAAATATTCCATTCAAGAGGTTTATGATAAAATCAAAGGAGATAAACAGAAGGTGATTTGGGATAAAATGGTGTGGAACAGATTGAGTGTTCCTAAGCATAGATTTATCAGCTGGATGGCAGTTCAATCTAAGCTCCAGACAACAGCAAAACTGGCGCAAGTAGGAATCAGCACATCTGATAGATGTCTAATATGTCATAATGGAGCTGAGGACCATGTCCATTTATTCTTCCAATGTGAATATAGTGAGAGATGTCTAAATGACCTGAAGAGATGGTTGGGGATTACATCTTCCAGCAGCACATTACAAGAGCTTATCAGATGGCTAAAGAGGACTAAACAGTCCAAATTTGTGAAACAAGTGTTTTATGCAGGGCTTGCAGCATTACTATATTATGTCTGGCAAGCTAGGAACTCTAGCTATTGGAATGCACTTATTCCAAGTGTGGAAGCAACAGGGAAGCAGATAAGAGCAATAGTCAAGATTAGAATTGGAACAGTTACTACCACAGAAGATTAGTAGAAGGGATATGACATGGTTTAATAGTTTGTAATGGGGCTTATGCTCTTGTAAGCTAAATTGGTTTGCCGGTTCTTTGTGATGAAGGGTCCAACCTAGTTGGTTCGTTTATCCTTTGAATTGGTTTGGTGTATTGTTTTGATCTTCAATGAAATTACTTGCTTGCTTATCAAAAAAAAAAAAAATATTAGCATAATTTTAATACGATGGTATACTTAGGTACATTATAAATCCAAATTCATAATAACAATACCAGTAGATACATATATATTATACGCAGGGATAATAGTACTATAGTAATAATAATAATAATTTTAGTCATAGAAAGTACTATACTATTCCTGTCACATAATATACATCTAACATAAACATGGAATCACATAACCACATGTATTACACATAGCACATACAATTCCTAACGGGATTCTAGTTGTTGATGGACATTGTGAATTACCTCAAACGCTGACCGAATATAGCAATGTCAACTAAAAGTCGCCTTCTACGAAGTTTCCGTCTACAACAAATAATATTACCTAACGTTAGTCACTTGATATAATATCCCGAAAAAATAATTAATCAAAGTTTGCAAGGTTAATATGAACCAAAATCCGAAAACAGAAAAAGGTAAAAACATAAAAATCTCTACTAAAAACACGTGACATGTCACTATTGAAAGAAAAATTTGTATATGGTTAATGGTTTGATGTGTGACAGAACACACTGGCACCTACTGCCATTCTGCCGCTACACTACACCCTTTTTTTTTTATTAAAAACTTTTAAAGCTTGACCAAAAAAATTTTAAAGAACTGATGCACGCAGCAGCGAGAAGCAGGAGGAAGAAAGGAAAGAAGAAAGAAGAAAGAAGAAAAGAGAAGAAGACCGGCGTCGGACTCCGGCCAAGTCGTCGGAATCGCGATGTCTGATTTTCAAAATATATTATTTTTTTTTCTGGTTGAAACCTTCGAAATTCAACAATGGTGATTCTAGATCTAAAATTTAGAACTTACCAAAAAATGAAGAAAGTGTATTACGTGGGGATTTTTGGGTGTTTAGGGTATATATATATGTGTGTAAATCTAGGGTTTTCACTAAAAGATGAGTATTTAAAAAAAATTCAGATTTTTCTTTTCTCTCTATCTTTCTTTTTGAACGAAAAAAAAAATCTGATTCAAGAAAAATCTGATTTCGGATTTTTTTAAAAGATAAAAATAATCTGATTTAATAAATAAAACAGTTTCATAAAAATCTGATTTATTATGATTTTACTTTATTTTTCAGAATTTTATATTTATAAAATCTTATTATAACAAAATAAATTTTATAAAATAGTTACAAAAAATTCGGGATATTACAATATCATTCCAGCATGGACTTCTACACTTTCGACCATATAAAGCCTCAAACAGAGCCATATCAATACTTGCATGATGACTATTGTTGTAGGAAAATTCTATCAAATCCAAGAAGTCCTCCCACGAACCCTGATACTCTATAACACAAGATCGCAACATATCTTCTAAAGTCTGAATTGTTCATTCTGTTTGCCCATCTGTAACCGGATGAAAAGTTGTACTCATTACCAAATTAGTACCCAAAGCCTTCTGCAAACTCTGCCAAAAGTTGGACAAGAATCGTGAATCACGATCGGACACAATGTCCTTAGGCACACCATGATATTTCACCACCCACTTCACATATGCTTTAGCCAATTGATCCATCGACCAAGTATTCTTCATAGGAATGAAAGTTGCGGATTTAGTTAAACGATCAACCACTACCCAAATTGTATCATTTCCAGCCTTAGTTCTTGGTAATGCAGACACAAAATCCATTGATATAGAATCCCATTTCCAACTCAGAATTTAGAGGCTGAACCTTCCCTTTGCCTCTTGTGCTCAAACTTGACCTTTTGCATGTGAGACACTTAGCCACGAACTCTGCTACCTCTGCTTCATGTTTGGCCACCAGAACATTTGCTTCATGTCCTTATACAACTTATCACCACCTGGTGTACTGAATAAGGTGAGCTATGAGCTTTTCCATAATTTCCGCTTAACTCTTCTTATTTCTTGGTATACACCACCTCCCTTTGAACCGAATACTTCCATCATCGGCTATTGGAAATCGACACCTGACATCCTGGATCTTCTCTCGAATTTTTCTAACTTTTCATCCTTTGATTGACCTTCCCTAATCTCATCATAGATTGAGGGTTGAACTGACAAAGAACCCAAATTCTTCAACACCTCCTTCTTCTAGTACCCCCAATGACAATTTCTAAAACTCGACACATAACTGACTGCGCAACACCATTGCATTAAATAAATGACTCGACTTTCGACTCAATGCATCAGCAACAATATTAACTTTCCCTTCATGATACTGGATCTCAGATCATAATCCTTGATCAACTCCAACCACCTCCTCTGCCTCATGTTCAACTCCTTCTAAGTGAAAATATAATTTGAGCTCTTATGATCCGTGTACAACTTACACGTTGCCCCATACAAGTAGTTCGCTATATCTTCAAAGCAAACACTATTGCAACTAATTTAATATCATAGGTTGGATAATTCACTTCATATGGTTTTGACTGCCTAGAAGCATAAGCAATGACCTTCCGATTCTGCATCAATACACAACCTAACCCAAATTTCGAAGTATTACTATAAACATCATACTGCTGACTTTCATCAGGTAGCGCCAAAACAGGTGTTGTAGTCAACCTTTCCTTCAACGCCGAAAAAAAAAACTTCCTCACACTCTGGATTCCTAACAAACTTACATTCTTTCTTCATCAGGCTAGTCATTGGTCTCGAGATCTTCGAGAAATCCTTTACAAATATTCTATAGTAACCTAACCCAAGGAAACTCCTTATATCATACACCATCTTCGGTGTTGGGCACTCGCGCACCGTTTGAATCTTAGCAGGATCCACTGAAACTCCTTCCTTTGAGATAACATGTCCTAAAAATGCAACCTCATCCAACCAAAACTCACACTTAGAGAGTTTGGCTACAACTTATGCTCTCTTAGGGTGGACAAAACTTCCCTCAAATGCAGCTCATGACTGCTCCTATATTTCGAATATATCAAAATATCATCTATAAACACAATAACATATTTATCCAAGTATGGACTGAAAATCCTATGCATCAAATCCATGAACACTACAAGTGCGTTAGTCAGACCAAACGGCATCACTGTGAACTCATAGTGACCATAACGCGTCCTAATTGCAGTCTTAGGAATATCACCCTAAGCAATCCTCAATTGGTGATACCTGACCTTAAATCGATCTTCGAGAAAATCCCCGCTCCTTTCAACTGATCAAATAAATCATCTATTCTCGGAAGCAGATACTCATTCTTGATCGTCACATTGTTCAACTCCGATAATCAATGCACAACCTCAAACTACCATCCTTCTTTTTCACAAATAATAGAGGTGCACCCCAAGGAGACAACTAGGTCTTATATACCCTTTCTCCAATAACTCCTCCCACTAAACTTGTAACTCTTTAATCTCAGCGGGAGCCATTCTATACGAAGCCTTTGAAATAGGTCCAGTTCCTGGCATCAAGTCTATAGTTAACTCAAGATCCCTAACCGGTGGCACACCTGGTATCTCTTCAGGAAACACATCAGGAAACTCAGATACGATCAGGATCTCCCTGTTCCCATCTTCCTTTTCAATCCTCTGAACTCCACATAAGAATAACGGACACCCCTTCTTCACATAAGATTGAATTCTCATCGCAGACACTATCTTCATTCCTTCTCCTTCCCAAGCTTCCTATAAGTCACCCTTTCTTTCTTAGGACCGACTAAAGACACCTTCTGGGCCTCACAATCAATATGAGCCTTGAATCTTCCCAACCAATCATCCCAAAACTACATCGAGGTCTGACAAGTCAAACTCAACTAAGTCGGATGAAAGTTCACCCCACTATCACTAAAGGTACTTGACTATGTAAAGTAGTAAAATTAAGCATCTCCCCTGATGGCAATGCAACATCTAATGAAATAAACATTGGACTGCTTAACTGGAGCTATTCTATTAAAGTGCTAGAAATAAATGAATGAGATGCTCCTCAATCAAATAACACTTTGACAAACTGGAAATTAATGAAAAAGGTTCCAACTACTACCTCAGAAACATTATGCGCCTCACGACGGTTCATGACGAAAACTCTACCTTTAGACTAATTCCTCATCCCTGATTTAACACCAGCACTGAAAGAAGCTAACTTTTATTGATCATTCTGAGGGGCCTTACTACTCAGTCAGGTTTGATTGCAGGTTCTCCACCAGCTTTTCTAAAGACTCTACCACGGTGTCCCAATTTCTGAAATAATGCATATCACCAAGTTGCCTTGACAATCCTTTTCAGGGTATTTCTATCACACCTTTTGCAGAAAAAAGTTCTCTCAGCTTTCTTCCCATTACCTTGGTTCCCATTAGGCTTCGACTAAGGTACCTATTATCTTTCTCAGTTTAGTTAAATCCAACATTGGGCTTAGGCTTATTATCTCCACTTTGTTGGTTCCCATAGTTGTTATACTTCCTCTTTTTCCCATAGGAGGTCCCTTCAATCTCTCTTCCTTTAATCCCATATAAGTGAGCAGCTCTACCATAAATTTCATCAAGAGTCTCCAAAGTTACTCCTCCCAACTTATTTTGGAGATTTAAGGTTAACCCTTGCTCAAATCTTTGGGCCTTCAAAGTCTCAGATGGTACTATCTCAGGTGCAAACCTCATTAACTCCAAAAATTTGCTATAATACTCATCAATAGACATAGTCCCCATCCTCAAATTGGTGAACTCCATAGCCTTTTACTTCCTTAAGTACGCAGGATAAAACTTGGTCCTCAAGGCATCTTTAAACTCTCCCACCAAAGTCCGGATCCTCTAAAAGATCATCTTTCTGTGTTTTCACCATAGGTTTGCCTCATCTCTCAAATAATAAACAACATTATTAACTCTAAGGTTTTCACGGCACACTATGGCATCAAAAAGCTTATCGAATTCTTGGATCCAGTTTTCTAAACTAGTTGGGTCCTCTTTCCCATGGTAAGTCGGAGGTTTGACAACTGCTACCCTCTTAAAGATCTCACCAAAACTATTTGTCTCACTCTGCTTGGTTTCTTGATTATCTATCACTTGAGTGATGTTTTCAGTTTTCTTTGCTAGCCTTCTAACCATAGAACTCATACTCCTTCTCCTTCTTTCTGCCATTCTGCTAGATATAAGGGCTTTTGAGGATAAATCTCAACTAACATTCATAGAACAACTGTGTAACTACCAAACAATTCAATAAACATGTAAGTATAACTAGTTCAAAACATAGCAATCACATACTTCATATATCACGGCCAAATATGAGGCCTTATTTATAACAATTACTAGAATATTTGAGCATATCAAAATATTCTTAAGACAACTAGGCCGTTTCATAACCAAAACAAAACTATATATGTCTAGGTTACTGAAAACTTTAAACTGTGATACGTAGTCTGTCTTGATAGCATTCTCTAGCTCATCAATGGCCATATAATCATATTGTCCTGAGTATTTTCGAGAGGTAAAAAAAATACACATAGTACTATTATTTGCTCGCCAATGCAGCATGACTCCTTGCTTATCCCATACATAAGGAATAACATAAACGTTTTCCTCAACTTCCAACAACAATCATATAAAAGCAAAAAGAATTGAAATATTACAAGAATATCATAAAAGTAATACTAATATATAATAACTAAATATATTTCAAGATTTTTACTAGATGCACCACTATGGCTTAAAATATTAATTTCAAAATTTTTAAAGTGTACTTGATTTCAAGATATAGAATAGCCAAGGTGATTATAACTCCCAGGTAAGGAAGTTACCCACAGCGTCGGGGAGAGCCTTCCTAATCCTAGACAGAGCTTGTCACCCCAACATATCTACACCCTTCATCTTTCAAAAAAAAAATATAAATACATATATATATATATATATATATATATATATATATATATATATATATATATATATATATATATATATACCGTTTTGTGGCACTAGTAAGATGCATCTATATAAATCGTCAAAAGAAAACAATTAAACTAAATAAAAAAAAATTTAGAATGCAAATGCGAAACTCTATATGTCCATCTTATGTCTACCCATCAATTTTAATGTTCAACTTTTATCTTTTCAACACCTGAAAAACTAATACCACTTTGTAACACCCCAATTTACTTGCTTTTAAATAAATAATCTAGTAAATAATATTTGAGTAATTTGGGAGTATTATCACCACGTGACTAACACGCTTTCAGCAACCAACTACTAACTAACAAAATAACTTGCAGCGGAAGACTTTAACAAAAAATAATAATACTTCTTTATTAATAAAAGTAAATATTGTATCAATACTCAAAATAAATGAAACACTCTAATCTAGGTGAAGATCCCCTTCCTAGTATGCTCCCATGCGCATCCAAAATTCACCTGCAAATCTGCTTATCAAAAAGGTAAACAGGGCAAAGCCAAATAGAAAAAAGAAAATACGCATCTGTATAAAACTGAGTACTAAATGTACTAGATAAGTAACACATTTGTTAGTTCGTAACAATTTTTCATTTCGAAAACTCTATCACCAATAATTCAAGAATAACTCTTTAAGAATAAAATATTTTCAAGCACTTAATAATAATTCAAGAACAACATTTTAAGAACAAACTCTTTCAAAACACTTGAATAATAATTCAAGAATAACCTTTTAAGAACAAACTCTTTTCAAACACTTGAATAATAATTCAAGAATAACCTTTTAAGAACAAACTCTTTCCAAACACTTGAATAATAATTCAAGAATAACCTTTTAAGAACAAAATCTTTCCAAACAACTTGGATTAAAAATAATCCTGAAAACAATTCCTCTTCTTATCACCCCTTCTATTTTGCTAAGTGTGCACGCCCCCCAAGCTAGTCATCCCATCACGGAGCTATATCAAGGGGTAACTATAATTGCCAACAAGTGGACTTTGAATCTCTTGATATTAATCAAGCGGAAATAATAATAATATGACTTGTAAGTCATGAATAAACCTCCTTTCTTCATAAATAACTTTTTGAACATTCAACGTTCATGAAAACCAATCAACCTTTTCTTGTAAAAGTAATTTTATTTTTCTAAACAGGATAAGAAAACTTCTATATAAAAATGATTGATAAAATCATTCCTTCTTTTCACTTCCAAGAATAAATAATAAAATATTGTAACCATTTCAAACCACATTTCTAAACCAATCCAACCATTAAATCAATAAACAACTTTATCACATAAAATCATATTTCAAAAGATCTAGCTACATAACGTACATTGATCTTGCAGAAACTAATACTAATATCTTCACTTATTCTTATACTTGACCTTTCTCATAACCAACCAATAAGCAATCTACCACATGAACTTAATCATGAATTTAAACATGAATGAACTATCATGAGCATAATATTTTTGAGTATGAAATATGAAAATATTTTTCTTAAACCAAAGAAAATTAAAATTTGAATAAGAAATATAAAACTAGAATAGGTAGGAAGAGAAAGGAGAATTTTGAAGTAAGAGATTTATGAATTCTTCAAAGTTTTTGTGTGGAAAAGATGGTTTAAGGTATGGGGTATTTATAGGAGTAGAATAGGTAGTACTTAATTTCAAAAATGAAATAGTTTGTAACTTTCACCATAAATTAGAGGATCAAACCAAGATTTGTCACCTCCATCATAAATTTGGATGTTATAGGAAAACAAAACTCCCTCCAATCACCATAAATCCCGTAGGAATATATGGCCCCCTATATAATTTTTTTTTTTTTGGTTTTATGAAATTTTTTGACTAGGATTTAATACCAAAACCTTAACAAATCCAATTTTGGCACAATATTCCCACAAAAAAAAAATTAAAACCAATAAAAATACGAAAATACCCTTTGCTTAAAATATTTATTTTGGAAAATAAATATTTAATTATTTAAATAAATACAAAAAATATGGGGTATTACAATTAATAAAGGCCTATAATTTGCTGACAAATTTCCAATTGAAATTAAATACAAAAATCAACTATAAAGATTTTTGGGATGCCTTAATTATATTTCAGATTTTTTTTTCTTAATGTAAGACAATATTGCTTGTGTCTTTATGTAATCCCAAATAATTTTAAAGGATTTTATAAATATATTTTAGTATTTATATATTTATATTTAAACACAAATGAGTTTTAAAATGATTTGACTACTTAAAAACGTTAACGATTTTAAAAGTCAAATGAAATTATTTTCATGATGTAATAAAGTTGAAAATATTTTAATTAAGCATGCTTTGATAAAAGTTTTAAATACTAATTTATATTGAAAAAGAAGTCCAATGGAATTGAAAATCCCAAAAGGATAAAAAGGAAAAAGAGTCATAGTGATGATTAACGTCCCAAATTAATTATCTCGTTCATCATCAATATTCATTAAACTTTATCTCTTTTCCTAAGCCCAAAAAGGGAAGCCTTATGAATACCCAATTACTCAATTATTTTATCCCACACAAAAGAATATTTTTTCTCTCTCCTCCTTCTCACCCACACGGCATTCTCTCTCTCTCTTTTCTCTTCCACAGTTTCTTCTTTTCTCTTCCAAATTCTTTTCTTCTTCTTCAAGTAACGTTTCTTCTTCAACAAGAAACGTCACAAGCCTTCCAAAAACCGCCGAGTTGTTGCCGCCGTGCTGTTGTCGTGATCTGTTATTTCCGGTGCCTCTTTGTTCTCTCCTTTGTTGGTGGAGAATATCTCGTAGGGGACTTTTAAAGGATTAAAAGTGGCCTACAAGCTAGTTTACACGAGGTACGTACATAATTACGTGCTATGTGATTAGTATCATGTTTTAAGGACAAATAAATTTTAGTATCATGTATAGGAACTTATTTTGTTCATAGATATGTGATTTCTAGTATTTGATTTACATGTTTTATGCCTAAGTGCAAGCATGTGATTTGAGATTTATTGTGAATACTAGATTGTATGTTTGTATGGAGTAATTGATGCAAGCATGAAAATGAAGTTTAGTTATTAATTCGCATGAAGAATTAATATATGTTATAAAGGTTGAATCATGTTATTCATGTATTCCTTGTTAAGTACTATTTTATTATCTTATGAGACTGTGGTAAGTTTGACAAGTTATGCCTTTTTAAGGTAAGATTATTGTTGGCTAGGTTCAACAAGTAAAGAAATAAAGTTGAGATTGAAAAGAAAGTATTCTTTTTTTTTTTTAACGGGAAAAGGATTTTTAATTAAGCAACTGATAGAAAATCGTTTCGTACATCATCCATTACCTCTATAGGGGCTTCTTCTATCCATACTCTCAGCTCACCAAAGGAATGACTAAGCTGAGCTAGTTTATGAGCTACTACATTACCCCCCCTACATACATGAGAGAAATCTAAACTAGAGCATGTTTTGCCTATCTCAATGATATCCAAGACAATATTTCCAAAGCTCGAATTCTCCCTCTTGCCCTCCTTTAGATGAGTAATAAGCTTAAGGCAGTCACACTCCAATACAAGCCTCATCAGACCAGCTTCTACCACAATACTCAAAGCATGCCTCGCTGCCATGGCTTCCGCTTCCTCCGCTGTGAAACTACCCCCAAACTGGTTGCAAGTTGCCACCATCACGTCGCCTTCCACATTCCGCATAATTCCTCCAAAACCCACGCAACCCTCTTTGAACCATGCTGCATCTGAGTTGACTTTGTAGTGCCCTACAAGTGGTTTTTGCCACTTCGTTTGCAATTCCTTAGCACCTACTTCCTTCCTGCTATGGTTCTCCTTACTCACACGAAACACGTGCACTACTCCCATCGCCCTGTTTAACAGATCATCCGCTTTAATTCTTCTAGCCTCAAATAGCCACGCATTCCTTCTTAGCTAAACATCCCAAAAAATACTCCACAAGTGATCCCACCATTCACCATCCTTGATAACTTTTTCCTTCTCTATCACCCACTCCATGAACGTGTGAGGGACAGCATCATCAATCTCTATTCGCAGAGGGGAGCAACGCCACATTTGTCTTATCTCACTACACAGGAGTAGTGTATGTGTGATAGTCTCCTGCTCTTCGTCACACATTGGACACCTCTCATCCAAATTAATTCCTCTCTTGCCCAAACTTTCTCTCACTGGAAGTCCATTATGAAGAGCACGCCAGCCAAATTTTTTTTTTTTCCGGGACATCCGCATTCCAGAGACGCTTCCAAACTCCCACCGTGTTGCTCATAGAAGCGGAGGCTCTTTCTCTCCTCTTGGCTTGAATCTCAACATAATAAGCACTACGTACCGCAAATTCCCCATTTTTCGTGAAATTCCAAGCCCATCTATCATCACATCTTCTCATAGGAATCGGAATCTTCATTATTTCCTCCATTTCCCAATCTGAGAACCACTTTCACATTTCCACTCTATTCCATCCACCATTTGTTACTAACTCACTTACTTTCGTAGGTGCTCCTTCGGTGGGTCCCCTGTGTGACCCGATAGTTCGGGAGATGAGGTATCCACGGGTCACACCAGATATTCGTTGTGCGCCCATCTCCTATTACTTTCCTTAGCCCCTTCGCAAGCAAGCTGCGAGCCGACAATATCGACCTCCATGTGTAGCTCGAGACTGGGCTACCTTTGGCCTCCATAGACGTGCTCTTTGGGAAGTACTTGTTTTTGAGCGTTTTTGCCACAAGGGAGTCTGGGTACTTCACAAGTCTCCAGGCCTGTTTAGCTAGGAGGGCATAATTAAATACAACAAGATTGCGCATTCCCAAGCCTCCCTCCTTTTATGCGTGATGTAATTTGTTCCAAGCCACCCATACCATTTTCGACTCATCCTTCTTTTGGCCCCAAAAGAAACTCCGGCACAGCTTCTCAATGTCCTTCAATATGCTAACAGGGATAGTAAAACATGCATTGCATAAGTTGGGATGGCACATGCTATGGCTTTGATAAGGACTTCACGCCCCGCTTGAGAGAGGTACCCTTCCTTCCAACCCTTCAATTTCTTCACAACTTTCTCCTGAATTACTTGGAAAATCTTTTTCTTCGAGCTCCCAATATAGGTTGGGAGACCAAGATATCTGTCATGTTCTTCCACTGCCTTAAACGATAACTTCATCTAAAGCATTTGTTTTTTTTCATGCTCAATATTTCGGCTAAAAGAAACCTCCGATTTTTCCATATTCAGTTTTTGTCCAGATGCAGTCTCATAGATTGCAAGAATGTCAAGTACCCGTCCCACTTCCTCTTCATTTACTCTGGTGAACAACAAACTATCATCTGCAAAGAATAGATGAGAAATCGCATTTACTTTCTTCCGAATTTTCAATCCATGAATCTCTTTCTTTGCCTCCGCATCTCTCAATAGGGTAGATAATCCTTCAGCATAAATTATAAAGAGAAATGGTGATAAAGGGTCACCTTGCCGCAGCCCACGAGAGGGGTAGAAAGATCTTGTCGGCTGCCCGTTAATCAAAATGGAGAAAGTTGTGGATTTGACTCCTCCCATAATCAGATGCACAAACTTTTGTGGGAAACCCAACTTCAACATCATTTGCTCTAGGAAACTCCATTCCACCCTGTCGTATGCTTTACTCATATCGAGTTTGAGCCCCAAATAGCCCTCCTTCCCTTTCTTCTTTTTCCTCACATAATGGAAACACTCGTAAGCCACCAAAATGTTGTCTGTGATCAGACGCCAGGAACAAAACCACTCTGTGACTCATGTATAATATCCGGGAGGACCATCTTTAATCTATTAGCAAGCACTTTAGCAACCAATTTGTACAGCACATTACGTAAACTAATAGGCCTAAAATCAACAAGAGACTCACAAACCTTCTTTTTGGGAATTAAGGCTATGTATGTTTGATTTAAGGGACCTATATCATAACCATTATTCAAAATATTCAGGACTTTTTCCTCCACATCGGAACCAGCAGTACTCCAGAATTTTTGATAAAAAAGCGCACCCATACCATCGGGCCCCGGAGCTTTTGTCGGATGCATTTGCTTCAGCGCTTGTCTTATTTCTTCACCTATAAAAGGCTCATCCAGCATCTTTATCATAGCAGTAGAGAGTTTATGAGTAACTTTCTCGATCACCGGGTTGGTCTCTACCAGTGCATTAGCCTTAAAGAGCTCATCAAAATGTTGGACAAAAACCTCAGCGATTTCCTCCTCGTCATCATACCGGATCCCCGAAGCATCTACAATGCTGGCTATATTATTTCGGGCAGCTCTCTGCTTTGTTTTCGTATGAAAGAATTTAGTATTTTTATCCCCCTGCTTGACCCAATCTTGTCTACTCCGTTGTCTCCAATACAGTTCTTCCCTAGCCTCCAGTTCATCCATCCTCCCATCGATAGCCCTCATCATAGCCACGTTCTCCTCCGTCGGCTCTTTTTCCATCAAGTTACTCATTTGAGTTCTACACTCACGCATCTCTTTAGCGAAATTCCCAAACTGCTTCTTACTCCATTCACGCAAGTCAGCTGAGGTGCGTGCCCCTTCACCCTTCCACCACGAATTCAGAATGGTCACCTCACAATCTTCTTCACGCGTCCACATTTCTTGAAAGCGGAAAAGTTTTTCCTTTTTTTGAGTTCCTATTGTGTTTATGCGGTCGTTGATACTAAGAATAATCGGGAGATGATCTGATTTGCGTTTCTCTAGGTGAGTCACAAAGGATCCCCCATATAAATCTTGCCACTCCTTATTTGCACAGAATCTGTCCAGTCGTTCTTGGAGGTTTTTTTTCCCCACCTTGGTTGTTTGTCCAAGTGTAGGGGTAACCATTATAGTACAAATCTTCTAACATACAATGGTCAAGAGCGTTTCGGAACATCATTGCATGGGCAAAATTAAATTCGGCCCCCCCTTTCTTCTCATTTGACCATATCATAAGGTTGAAGTCACCTCCACACACCCATGGCATGTTGTCATTTCGAAACAGATGTTCCATCAATGTTGTGGTCATACTTTTATTCTCTTCTTCTGGATGACCATAGAAACCAGTATACCGCCATTCTACACCCTCCTTCATTTGAATCATGGCATCAATGTGGTTTAAGGAGAAACTTTTGATCGACACCTCCCACTCCTGATTCCAAAGCAACGCCAGTCCCCCTCGACGCCCTCTACCCTCTCCACCACAATCAACAGCTACCACATATTGGTATATCAATTTACGCCGAACTCTATCCATCTCACCTTGACACAGCTTCGTCTCTTGGAGGAATAGAAGTTGGGGATGCTCGTTTATAACAATGCGCCGTAACGCACTACTTGCCGGGATGCTTCCCAAACCCCGGCAATTCGAAGATAAAATGTAACTCATTGTTCACTGAGGACCCAAGGGGTGGGGTCCGCCACAATCAGATTGCTTGAGTTTTCCATCGTCATCATCTGTTGGGATTCCTCATACATCCTTCTCTTCTTAACTCCCTCCTCTTCAATAGCCATTGGGTCATCATCTAGAAATTCTCCCTCCATTGTCCTCCTTTTAGTCCCTCCTCCCTCAACACTCTTTCAAGGCCCTTCCTTTTACGTTTTCGACACTCGTCTCCACCTCTTTCGAATGCTACTAGGTCCTTTCTCCCCTGTCTCAGTTCCAGCCCCCTTTACTAATTCACACCCCTTACTTTCCTCTTCTTGATTGTTCGCTTCAGATTCTCCATGGTCACTACCTTCAAACGTCCCATCCTGAGTCCTTACATTTCTATCCTCCTTACTCCTTTCAACAGAACCCTCATCTCCTGTCCTTCTGTTTCTTCCAGGCCCCACCCTTGTAGTTTGTTTACCAACTCCGTAATCATATGCTTCGTCCGCAGTTCGTCCCTTCTTGTTGGTTTAGTGATAAAAAGGGACCGAGCATAGTTTTCACTTTGCACTCGTTTAATATTCTCTTCATCAATCATGATGCGTTTCCATGGGGAAGCTTTCATCCTACTCCTAAAGTTTTGCTGTGGGTCATCTTCCTCCCGGCACTCCATGCAATCCTTCAGGCCATGCCCAACCTTCCCACAAAAATAGCAGAATAATGGCGGTTTTTCGTATTTCACCTCAAAGAGCCCTTCTTCACCTTCTCTCATCTTAACCTTCACCGTTTTAAGAAGGGGTCTGCGCACATCGACCAGAATTCTTAGGCAAATGGATTTATCAATGCCTATCGATCCCGAATTATCAATCTTAACGAAAGATCCTATCTTTTTTCCTATTGCTTCAACATTTTTAGTGTTTAATCTCCCCTTAAAGGGCAAATTATAAACCCTAACCCACATAGGTAGGGCAAATAACTGCATATCGGAGGGCCTTGTGTTACCTTCTATATCACCAAGAATGATGGCATGCTTATCAAAGTGCCATGGTTGACCCTCTACTACTCTCTTCTTGTCCCGCCAATGATGGAATTGGAACACAAACATATTCTCTCCAATACTACTGATATCCACTCCAAAAGATGGCTGCCAGACATTTTTCATCGTCGCCATGAAAGCATTTTAGTTGATGTTTCTTTTTGTCCATATTTTACCCACCAACCCTAACTCCACCCAAGCCTCTTCATCCGCCACTCCTTCCTCCGTCTATTCCGCCGCTTCTTTCGTATCATCAAGCCCAACCTCATTGCCTTCATCCCCTTGTTTTAATACTGGTTCTTTAATACTAGTTGCCATAAATGAATTTTAAAGGCCCCCCTGTCACTTATAGATTGCGACGAAGTGAGAAAAAACACAGTGACACGAATCTCGAGTCAGATCTCGAGAAAACCTACATACAAGGAAGAAACTAGGAACCCTAGAAAACCCTCCCAAGGAAAACCTAGAGGGAACTTGCAGTTACTGAAAAAAGAAAGTATTCTTGGATTGTAAGTTGTGATCATTTGTTATCCGAAGATAAAAGAAATTCAGTTGTGACTGTCTGATTATTATTTATGTGTTGCTTGTATGTGTTTCATAACAAGTGAAAATATATAAATAACGTAAAGTGTAATGAGAATAGGTTATAGACTTTAGAATGCTGCACGTCTAGAGTTGGACATTAAGGGTTGGAGTACATGGTGGTAGCCCATGGCTTTTCTAGGAATGAATTGATCACCATCCCTCTTTTATTTCAAAGGTTCCTTGATATCGCAGGTCATTTCTGGAATACGTGGTAGCTCCCGTATTTCGTCTTCTTAATGAAGGCATTAGTAGATAAGTCAACTCGTCCCAATAACTATTCCATCAAAGTAATAAAAAGATGCTTAGAGTTTAGAGTTCAGTAAAAGTTATCTGCAGAATGTTATATGATTATATTATTATTTATCCCTGCAGGTTATTTGATGTAGTATCATGTTTAGGAATGCTTATGTTTGATATGTAGTACTCAGCTTTGCTGATTACGTGCGTTGTTTGTGTGTGTGATCATGGCATTGTCTTATTGATCCTGTGATGATCCTTTATGGTGAGCAAATTCAGTATAGCATTGACATTACAGGTTCGCAGATGTGCATCATTGGGAATCTGGAATAGAGAGAATGTGTAACTAGTATAGTTTAAATCCTGCATTATTGAGAATACATTTTATTTAAGTTTGTTTGAGTTGTTCAAGTTGGTTTGTTTAAGTCCTAAACACCTGTTATTCATTTTGACTTATAACAAAGTTAAAGTTTAGTTAATTGTTTTTCCGCTGCAAAATTTTGAATAAGCCGATACATTATCACACGGGCGATAATACTTGGGTAATTCTCTACTTGTATATTATAAAAGTATTATCTAAAAAGAGAGAATTATCGGGGTGTTACAAAGTGGTATCAGAGCTTTAGGTTATTTTCAAACTTATAGGCGTATAATTAACTAACTAGCTTACTAGTCATTTGAAGAAAACTTTAGATTGCTCCTACTTATTCATTTTGAAAACTTATATAGGAATATATTATATTAATTATAATATTATAGACCGAAATTTTATGTCCGAATTTTTTTTTATGTTCGAAGTTTTTTTTGAATTATAGGAAGGTCCGAATTTTTTTTCTGCAACTCGAATTTTTTTTCTCGAAATTTTTAGGTTCGAAATATTTTTAGTCGGAAATTTTTTTTCCGAAAACTTTAATAGTCCGAAAAAAAAAGAAGAGTTCGAAAATGTTTTTCGAAAAAAAAAAACATAGTTGTTCGAATTTTTTTTTTCGAAAATTCGAAACACTCTCGAAAATTTTTGAGAATCGATTTTTTTTTCTCGACCGTATAGGTCCAAAATTTTTTTAGTCGAATATTTAAGACATTTGATTATTATTATTTCATGAAAAGTGTCTGCATTTTTCATGCCTTTAAAGTTTAGGAATGGCATATAGGATAGAAATATTATATGCCCGCATTCAATAGTTAGTTCAGCATCATTATATTTTTCTTCCCTGCTAATAATGCATTATTATTGTTCTTTCCTAACGATACATTATTATGATTATTTCCTGCTAATGATGCATTATTATTATACTTTCCTGCTGATGATGCATGAATGTTTTTCTTCCCTACTAGCTGTTTATATTTTCTTGCCTGCTAAATGTTATGATATCCTGCCTTTGATTTGTACTACTCCTATTGTTTCTTGTTGGGAATACGTTTGAGAGAGTACTAAGACATTATGGTTTATTATATTGTAGTTTCCTAAACATGTTTGCCAGACTAGGAAGCTACTATAACCTTACCGTCCTGAGTGACGATGAAGTTGACGAAGACATTGCACCTGTCGACGATAGAGAATACACGAATCTAGAATGGACTATGCGTTGCATCTTGAGGAAAGGGATACCTAGTGATGATGAGGTCATAATAGAACTTGACAATGCTAGGGGAAAAACTAGGGAAGACATTTATCATGCTTGTTTCAGGTATGAATCAGAGACTGAACCTGAGGAGGATGAGGATACTCGACCCATTAGAAGATCCAAAAGGCAAAGGAAGTACATCGATTATGACGAGGATGGGGAAGAAGAGGAAGCTAATGATGCAACATTTATGCCTAATCAGTATCAAGAAGCTAAGGATACGAATAACAATATAGTACCTTAGATTTATTTTATGTCTCTGATTAATACATATAGAATATTAGTTTTAGAAATAATGTTGGATGTGTGACCAACAATGATAGAGAAGTTTTATAGAATTATTGTTTTAGGAAAATATGATACTATAACATTCTTTTTATTAAATACCCTTTATCGAAGAATAAAAGTTATTATTTAGTTTATATGAGTGAGTAAGAATTTATTCTGGGCACGTGATGGGAATATTTTTATTATTTGAATTTTCATTATATGATTATACTCTTACTTGCTTGTTTCTACTTTCATGTTGAGGTAAATATATTTTACATGAATGATTATGTGATTATTAGAGAACATTTCATGTTGAAACTAGTGAGAAATTGTTTGTTAATGCAATCTTTAACGATCAAATCAAATATTGCCTTATCAGATGGACATATAAGTTATACTAGAACCTAAAGTAGAGTTATATGACTTACATGTCCCGGAGTAGAATGGCTAACAGTACTGATCTAGCTGCTGCTATTCGCCTTTTGGCGGAGAAATTGACTCAGGAGAAGGTTGAGCGTCCTGAGACTGCTGGAGAAATGTTCGAAAGATTAGCGAAAGTCAAACCACCCTACTTTAAGGGGCAATATGACCCGACCTTCTTAGAAAATTGGATTAGGGAGTTTGAGAAGCTATTTGAGGTAGTGAACTGCCCTGGTAATATGAGAGTAGGTTAGGTTGTGTTGTACCTGAAGGATGAGGTTGACCTATGGTGGAGGGAGAATGGGGCTAGACTGAGTACTGCTGAAGGATTCAATTGGGAAGCATTTGTGATTGTCTTGAGAGGGAAGTTTTACCCTGTCTTTATGAGGAAGCAAAAAGCTCAAGAGTTCATTAACCTTAGGATGGGTAGTATAACCATCTTTGACTACTATAGCAAATTCATAGCCCTGTCTAGATTTGCACCTGAGGTTGTAGCCACTGAGGAGCTTAAGGCCTATAGGTTTGAGCAAGGTTTAACTGATGAAATTCAATTGGGATTAGGAGGTGAGACCTTTACATCCTTAGATGTTGTGTATGGGAGAGCCTCTCATATTTATGGTTTGCAGACAAGGAGAGATAAGAAAAATGGGATAGTAGGTGAGAAGAGGAAGGATGTTAATGCTGGGGGAAACCAAGGGAATTTCAAGAAAAACCGAAATGGTAATGGGAACTTCCAAGGGAGGAATAACCAGGATAATCGCAAGGTTAAACCTGAGAGAGTGCATCACTACAAGCTCTATGACAAAAACCATCCTGGGAAAGACTATAAGGGGGAATTAGTGGTCTGAAACTACTGCCAGAAGAAGGGACATAGGGAGTATGAGTGTTACTCCAAGCATGGTAAGGATCAGAAGACTCAAGGGAATGGTAACCAGGTTAGGTCAGGATCCAACCAGTCAGGGAACCAGGGTCCTAAGCCTGGAGGTCAGCAGAATAATCAGCAGAACTATAGTAAACCTGCAAGTAAGAACCCCAACCAGAATAAGCCTGCGGGAAAGATGTATGTGATGAGCCGAAAGGAAGCTGAGAAATCTGCCGACGTAGTTTACGGTAATTTTTCTATTAACTCAGTCCTTGTTAAAACATTGTTTGATTCAGGGGCAACTTATTCTTTTATATCGTCATCTGTCATAAAGAGTCTGGGGTTAGTAGACTTTGAAGTAATTGACTTGTCTATTAGTGTTCCTACTGGGGAAATCATAAGGTGTACTAAGCTGTTTAAAAACCTGCCTTTGATGATAGGAGGTTGTGTCTTTCCGTCTGACCTAATAGAATCAACTTGGGAGACCTGGATGTGATTCTTGGAATGAATTGGTTAAGTCTTTATAAGGCCAATATCGATTGTGAGATTCAAAAGGTAGTGTTGAGAAACCCTTTGGGAAAATTAACCTCCTATAGACGTTTTGGGAAACCTAAGAAGTTTGGAGTTATCTCTGCTATGCAAGTGAGGAAATTGATGAGAAAGGGGTGTGAGCTATTTTTCTGTAGTGTGCAGGATGTGAGTAAGGAAGCCGAGTTAAAACTTAAGAATGTCCCAATAGTGAACGAGTTTATGGATGTGTTTCCAAGTGAGATATCAGGTATGCCACCTGCTAAAGCTGTTGAGTTCACCGTAGACTTAGTTCCTGGAACTGCACCTATATCTAAGGCACCCTATAGAATGGCACCTCCTGAGATGAGTGAGTTGAAGATGCAATTGCCAGAGCTCTTAGATAAAGGTTATATTAGGCCCAGTGCATCACCTTGGGGAGCTCCTGTGCTATTTGTGAAGAAAAAGGATGGAAGTATGAGGTTATGTATTGACTATAAGGAGTTGAATAATGTAACCATCAAAAACAAATACCCTTTGCCTAGAATAAATGACCTATTCGACCAATTGAATGGAGCGAGTATGTTCTCAAAGATTGACTTACGTTCAGGATATCATCAATTGAGGGTAGCCGATAAGGATGTGTAATACCTTGAATTTTAAACTAGTTTTATTATTTAGTAATTGTGTCTATTAGCTTAATTTTTATCCTAAATATTTTTTTTGGAAGTGATAATGTTAAGGTTATTTTCTAAAATATGCTACATTTAGTTTAATTATTTTAATAGTTATGTTATGATGGTAAGATTTACTTATAATATAGTATATAGTTGTAATATTTTCCTAAATATGAAAAATCACCATGACCACACAACTCATCTTCTTCCTCAAGCTTCATGACCTTGCTCCCCAAGGCTTCTAGAAGACCTTGCTCCCCAAGTATTCTTCACCATTAAGTCTCCATTAGTTTAATGGAGTTTTTCTTCCTAAAACCACTATAAATAGTGGGTTAATTTCACCATTTCTCACCCACTTAAAACTTACAAATTATAACCATAGCCTTCATTTATACTATCAAATAAAAATCTGAATTTTCATTGACGTGTCTTATTCTTTTTGAGTACCCATGAATGGCCCTAAATACCCACTCTCTTCCTCCTTTGATTTTAGGTTGTCGTACTATTTTTCCCCAATATCTTCTTCTTCCAGTCAGAATTTGCATATACTTCTTTCATGAAAGTTGTAGATCACGAAAAGTTATTGAATTTAGACCCAAAAATCATCTGGTTTGGAGTTCGGAGTAAAGAGTTAGACCCTCTGGAAGTTTTCTGTTATTGCTGCCAAATATTATACGTTCCTCCTGTTCCTTTGTTTAAATTCTGATTCATGGAACCCGAAAGTCTATTTGTTTGGTTAAGAACGCTATGATTTTATGGAGGATGATTCTTGGAGATTAAGAGATGATGATACTTAAGGAGTAAAGGAAATGAATTAGCGTATAAGGTAACCTTTATGTCTAGCACCTTATATGATTGCTCGTATAAATCATATTTAATAATTTGTGTCCATAGAATATGTTTATGATAGTGTGTATATATATGTATGACTATACATATATGATACTAATCATGTGACGATATGCTATAAATTGTGATGTATATGATATCATGAATGTTATATGTAAGTTATGATAATGATGTGTACCGTATATATATATGGTGTTGTTCGGGAATATTGATATATGAAAGTTTTGTAAAATGTGAATGGTTCTGCTGGCTTGGAGTTATGAAATGAGCTGGTAAATGGGCAAGTTATAGGTGGAGGAATTATGTTTACGATGTAAAGGACCAAGAGTGGTTGAATGTTAATGTTCATGTTATGTCCAAAACCTGTACTTGCCAATGAACTAAGATCACGTAAATGATCCTTGCCGGTAGACTATTCCAAGTTATGTTTTCTGACAATATTTCCGAACAATTACCAAAATGTAGTATGTGTCTGTATGTGAAAATATTTACGAACTAAAACCGTTTTTACGGGCTAGAGTAAAGTTACTGAGTTTTTCACTCATTTTAGGTTATTTTCTGTGTTTTCTCTTTTCCCTATTTTATGAAATCGTTCAGGTATTATGAAGATAGCTCTGGATCAGTTATGCCAAGATGCTCCGAAAAGGTTGAGATGAAGCGACTCTACATATATTTGGGATATTTAGAATACTATGTATTATGAGTAATCATTATTACTCTAGTTGAGAGTATGTATATTTTTAGAGACCATTTTAAGGCTATTATTTAATTTGTGGGCCCATAACCCACAGCTTAAGTTCCGTTTCCGCTGCCAATCATGAGTAATTAAGGTTATGAATTCTCAGGGCGTTGCAGGATGAACCTAAGACTGCCTTTAGAACGCGTTATGGTCACTATGAGTTCACTGTAATGCCATTTGGGTCAACCAATGCTCCTGCTATATTTATGGATTTAATGAATAGGATCTTTCATGAGTTTCTAGACAAGTTTGTAGTGGTTTTAATTGATGACATTCTAATATACTCGAGGAATGAAGCTGAGCATGATGAGCACTTGAGGATTATTTTGTAGACATTGATGAAAAACCAATTATTTGCCAAGTTCTCTAAGTGTGAGTTTCGTTTGGAGAAAGTAGCGTTTTTGGGTCACTATGTGTCTAAGGAAGGAGTCTTAGTAGATCCTGCTAAGATTCAAGCTGTGAGTGAGTGGCCAACTCCAAAGAATGTGTCAGACATTAGAAGTTTCTTAGGTCTAGCTGGCTATTATAGGAGATTTGTGAGAGATTTCTCAAAGATAGCAAGACCTATGACCAACTTGATGAAAAAGGAGTCGAAATTCGAGTGGAGTGAAAAGTGTGAAGAAGCCTTTCAATTTTGAAGGATCGTTTAACCTCTGCACCTGTTTTAACCCTGCCTGATGGGAATGAGGGATTTGAGGTATATAGTGACGCTTCGAAGAATGGTCTAGGATGTGTGTTACAGCAAAATGGGAAGGCAATTGCGTATGCGTCGCGTCAATTGAAACCTTATGAGGCAAATTACCCTACCCATGATCTAGAGTTAGTTGCCATAGTGTTTACATTGAAAATTTGGAGACATTATCTTTATGAGCGACTTGTAAGATATTCACAGACCATAGGAGCTTAAAGTATATTTTCACCCAAAATGACCTGAATATGAGGCAAAGAAGATGGCTCGAGTTGATAAAGGATTACGACCTAGATATCCAGTATCATGAAGGAAAAGCAAATGTGATTGCTGATGTCCTAAGTAGAAAATCGAGTCATAGCTTGAGTGCTTTGATAGTCCCTGAGGAGTTGTGTCGAGATATGCAAAGATTGAGCTTAGAAATTTTGAATCTTGGGGAAAGTGAGGCGAGGCTTAGTACCCTTTCTTTGGGAGTGTCAGTTTTCGACGAGATCATAGAGGGTCAAGTTGGTGATGAGTACCTAGATAAGATTAAGGAGAAAATGAAGCAAGGAAAGGAAGCCGACTTTAAGATTCATGATGATGGGAGTCTAAGGTTTAAAGGGAGGTGGTGTGTACCACGGAAGTGCAATGACCTTAAGAGACGCCTTATGGATGAGGGGCATAATACTTCATATTATGTGCACCCTGAAGGTGATAAATTGTATAAAGACCTTAAGGTTATCTATTGGTGGCCAACTATGAAGCGAGAGGTAGCTGAGTATGTGTCTAAGTGCCTAACCTATCAGAAGGTGAAGATAGACCATAAGAGACCTATTGGAAAGGTTCAATCTTTAGAGGTCCCTGGATGGAAGTGGGATTCTATTTCTATGGACTTTGTGACTGCCTTACCTAAGGCGAGAAGTGGAAATGACACCATTTGGGTTATTGTGGATAGATTGACCAAAAATGTGTCGTGTTTATACCTATTAAGGAGACATGGAAAAAGAAACAGCTCGCTAAGACTTACATTAAGCATGTGGTGAGACTACATGGAGTTCCAAAGGACATTATTTCTGACCGTGACTCTAGGTTTTTATCGAAATTTTAGAAAAAGGTCCAATTAAATCTTAGGACAACATTGAAAATGAGTACAGCCTTTCACCCTGCGACTGATGGCTATAATGAGAGGGCTAATCAAACTATGGAGGACATGTTGAGAGCCTGTGTAATTGATTTTCAAGATAGTTGGGAGGACCAATTAGATTTGATTGAGTTTTCTTACAACAACAGTTATCATGCGAGCATTAAGATAGCACCTTTTGAGGCATTATATGGACGGAAATGTTGAAGTCCCATTTGCTGGAATGACTTTAGTGAAAATATAGTCTTGGGGACTGAATTTATTGAGGAGACCGTCAAGAATGTCAGACTAATTCAGGCTAGAATTCAAGCTGCGCAAGATAGGTAGAAAAGTTATGCTGATTTGAAACGACGCGAAGATGAGTTTGCTATAGGTGATAAGGTGTTCTTGAAAGTATCACCCACTAAAGGCGTTATGAGATTTGGGAAAAAGGGGAAGCTAAGTGCAAGTATGTAGGCCCATATGAGATTTTGGAGGTATTGGGAAAGTAGCTTATAGATTGTGCTGCAATGGAGTTTGAGAAGATGCATGATATTTCCATATTTCCAATTAAACGCTATATCCCTGATGAGCGTCATGTCTAGAGCCTGAACGAGTTCAGATCGATAGTAGCCTCACATATGAGGAAAGACTTCAAGATTCTCGACAGAAAGTGCGTAGTACACGCAATAAGGATGTCCACATCGTAAAGTCTTTGGTCTAACCACGAGTCGGAAGAGGCGACGTGGGAAGCCGAAGATGATATGAGAAAGAAATATCCAGACCTATTCCTTGAGGTGAGTTACGAGGGTGTAACTCGTTTTCTTTAAGGGGGGTAGAATACGATAAATTTTGCGCATTTTGCCTATTTTTATGAAATTTTCATTCATTTGTATGCCCATGTCGGGAAATTTGCACATGTTAGTGCAAAAGAAGTAGATTCTCCGCATAAGAAAAGGTGTTCATAAGTAACACAAGTGTTTTAAGACTGGGAAAAGTGCACAAGTGGCACGAGTCTTTTAAAACTTTTGAAACTATGTGAGTTTTCGTGTCAAGTTTCGGGACGAAACTTCTTTTAAGGGGGGTAGATTGTAATCCCCCATAATTTTAAAGGATTTTATAAATATATTTAAGTATTTATATATTTATATTTAAACACAAATGAGTTTTAAAATGATTTGACTATTTAAAAAGGTTGACAATTTTCAAAGTCAAATGAAATTATTTTCATGATGTAATAAAAGTTGAAAATATTTTAATTAAGCATGCTTTGATATATAAAAGTTTTAAATACTAATTTATATTGAAAAAAAAGTCCAATGGAATTGAAAATCCTAAAAGGATAAAAAGGAAAAGAGTCATAGTGATAATTAACGTCCCAAATTAATTATCTCGTTCATCATCAATTTTCATTAAACTTTATCTCTTTTCCTAAGCCCAAAAAGGGAAGCCTTATAAATACCCTATTACTCAATTATTTTATCCCACACAAAAGAATATTTTTTCTCTCTCCTCCTTCTCACCCACACGACATTCTCTCTCTCTTTTCTCTTCCACGGTTTCTTCTTTTCTCTTCCAAATTCGTTTCTTCTTCTTCAAGTAACGTTTCTTCTTCAACAAGAAACGTCACAAGCCCTCCAAAAACCGCCGAGTTGTTGCCGCCGTGCTGCTGTCGTGGTCTGTTATTTCCGGCGCCTCTTTGTTCTCTCTTTTGTTGGCGGAGAATATCTCGTAGGGGACTTTTAAAGGATTAAAAGTGGCCTACAGGCTAGTTTACACGAGGTACTTACATAATTACGTGCTATGTGTATCATGTTTTAAGGAGAAATAAATTTTAGTATCATGTATAGGAACTTATTTTGTTCATATATATGTGATTTATAGTATTTGATTTACATGTTTTATGCCTAAGTGCAAGCATGTGATTTGAGATTTATTGTGAATACTAGATTGTATGTTTGTATGGAGTAATTGATGCAAGCATGAAAAGAAAGTTTAGTTATTAATTCGCATGAATAATTAATATATGTTATAAAGGTTGAATCATGTTATTCATGTATTCCTTGTTAAGTATTATTTTATTATCTTATGAGGACTGTGGTAAGTTTGACAAGTTATGCCTTTTTAAGGTAAGATTATTGTTGGCTAGGTTTAACAAGTAAAGAAAGTTGAGATTGAAAAGAAAGTATTCTTGGATTGTAAGTTGTGATAATTTGTTAAATCCTAAGATAAAAGAAGTTAAGTTGTGACTGTCTGATTATTATTTATGTGTTGCTTGTATGTGTGTCATAACAAGTGATAATATGTAAATAACGTAAAGTGTAACGAGAATAGGTTATAGACTTTAGAATGTTGCACGTCTAGAGTTGGACATTAAGGGTTGGAGTACATGGTGGTAGCCCATAGCTTTTCTAGGAATGAATTGATCACCATCCCTCTTTTATTTCAAAGGTTGCTCGATATCGCAGGTCATTTCTGGAATACGTGCTAGCTCCCGTATTTCGTCTTCTTAATGAAGGCATTAGTAGATAAGTCAACTCGTCCCAATAACTATTCCATTAAAGTAATAAAAAGATGCTTAGAGTTTAGAGTTCAGTAAAAGTTATCTGCATAATGTTATATGATTATATTATTATTTATCCCTGCAGGTTATTTTATGTAGTATCATATTTAGGAATGCTTATGTTTGATATGTAGTACTCAGCTTTGCTGATTACGTGCGTTGTTTGTGTGTGTGATCATGGCATTGCCTTATTGATCCTGTGATGATCCTTTATAGTGAGCAGATTCAGTATAGCATTGACATTACAGGTTCGCAGATGTGCATCATTGAGAATCTGGAATTGAGAGAATGTGTAACTAGTATAGTTTAAATCCTGCATTGTTGAGAATACATTTTATTTAAGTTTGTTTGAGTTGTTCAAGTTGGTTTGTTTAAGTCCTAAACACTTGTTATTCATTTTGAGTTATAATGAAGTTAAAGTTTAGTTAATTGTTTTTCCGCTGCAAAATTTTGAATAAGCCGATACGTTATCACACGGGCGATAATACTTGGGTAATTCTCTACTTGTATATTATAAAAGTATTATCTAAAAAGAGAGAATTATCGGGGTGTTACAAAGTGGTATCAGAGCTTTAGGTTATTTTCAAATTTATAGGCGTCTAATTAACTAACTAGCTTACTAGTTATTTGAAGAAAACTTTAGATTGCTCCTACTTATTCATTTTGAAAACTTATATAGAAATATATTATATTATAATATTATAGACCGGAATTTATGTCCGAAATTTTTTTTTTTATGTTCGAAATTTTTTTTCGAATCATAGGAAGGTCCGAATTTTTTTTGTGCAACTCGAATTTTTTTTTTTCCGAAATTTTTAGGTTCGAAATATTTTTAGTCGGAAATTTTTTTTCCGAAAACTTTAATAGTCCGAAAAAAAGAAGAGTTCGAAAATGTTTTTCAAAAAAAAAAAAAATTTCGAAAATTCGAAACATTCTCGAAAATTTTTGAGAATCGATTTTTTTTTTCTCGACCGTATAGGTCCGAAATTTTTTTTAGTCGAATATTTTAGACATTTGATTATTATTATTTCATGAAAAGTGTCTGCATTTTTCATGCCTTTAAAGTTTATATTACTGCATTGTGAGAATGGGTAGTATAGGAAGGGCATATAGGATAGAAATATTATATGTCTGCATTCAATAGTTAGTTCAGCATCATTATATTTTTCTTCCCTGCTGATAATGTATTATTATTATTCTTTCCTAACGATGCATTATTATGATTCTTTCCTGCTAACGATGCATTAAAGTTAAAGTTTCGTTAATTGTTTTTCCGCTGCAAAATTCTGAATAATCTGATACGTTATCACACGGTCGATAATACTTGGGTAATTCTCTACTTGTATATTATAAAAGTATTTTCTAAAAAGAGATAATTATCGGGATGTTACACATTACATAAGATTATAGAAGAATCATCCCTTATGGTCACCCAAACATACGCATATAAAAAGAAACGGTCAAAACTCTTCCATGCTCAGGTCTCCCTAATCCTAATTCATTCATGATAGTAGAAACAAATGCATCTTACATAGATTATGGAAGTATTCTTAAACAAAAATTACCTGAAATAAAAAATGAACATGTAGTTAGATTTCACTCAGGCTTATGGCTTGAATTTCAAAAAAAAAAATCAATTATTAAAAAAAAAATTTATCTATTATCCTTTCTATTTCAAAATTTCAAGATGATATTTACAACAAAACCTTTTTATTCTGAGAAGATTGCAAACCAACAAAAGAAATATTGCAAAAGTATGTTTTAAAACAAATATTCACCAAATGACAAGCTATAGTAGGGGTGTTATTAACAAGCCGAACCGAGACCGAGCCTGAGCCTGAACCTGAGGTTGCTCGGCTCGACTTGTTACACTTTTACTCGGATTTGAGCGAGTCTCAATCTTTTTCGAGCTTAGATTTTCTAGTTTATTTTACCTTAAAACTCAATTTGAGTTAAAAAAAAATTATATTATTTATATTCTATAAATAGGTTTAGATTACTTACTTTGAGTTTTTTACAAATATTGTACGCACTTTAAGTATAACTTTTTATTTATTTTATATAATATGGAAAATAATATAGTTAAAATATATTTTGAGCCTGTTCACGAACTTCTCGAATCAAACTTTGCTATGCTCGACTCTAGAAAATTTTGAGCCGAGATCGAATAGTTTGTGAGTCAGGCAGGCTCACTAACACCCCTGAGCTATACTATCAGTTTTTTATTATCAAATAAAATACATAAAGGAGAAAATAATTGTCTTCCAGATTTTTTAACAACAGAATTTTTACAAGGGAAAAGTAATGATAATTACTTTCAAATATTACAAGAACCAAAATGAATCAAGATCCCGATACAGGGAAAGGCATTCAAAATCCAGAAGATTATGTGATGAGATTTTGTAAGCTCCGCCATCAAGTGAAGAAACATCTTCATCAGATAAACTTGAAGCATTTTTCGATTTCCCACTTTTATCCTATTCCCAAGAGGTCAAATATCCTTCTCAAAATCAAACGCTTAAAATTCTCAATATTCAAATTCTGAACTCCACAAATACATTACCAAACCTCATAAAGAACACATGCTCCTTATTCGTTTTAAAGAAACTACACAAATTCCTGAACTTATCAAATTTACTAATTCCCTTTTTCCAATGTATTGCCAATAATGATCTGAAATAGCTCTTATAATTAAAATGTTCTATGAATTCATGATTATGGGTACTAAGTTCGTTGAATTGAGCACACCGAAAAGGTAATTTCATAGCTTATTCAAAATGCAAAATCGTACATCCATATTTTAAATTTATTAATGAAAAAAACCTTAAAATTTGATCTTTCATTTAATTAACAACGAATTCATCAATTAAAATTTGATTTTCGCAGAGTTGCATATAAAGAGTAACGACTGTCGTCGTCAGTAAAGGGGTTGGCCTTAGGCACTCGTGAAATGGTTGTTGGAGAGAGAGAATGGGAATGAATTTACTATGGCTGCTTGAGAGAGAGAGATAAGGGGTAACTCATGAGGAAAATACAAGGAGTTTAGTTTTTGAGTCCTTTGAGAATATAAATGCCCAACTATTTTTAAAACGACCCAATATGCCCAGTGACCACTCCCCAACTATTCCTTTTAAATGAACAGAACTATTTGAGTCCAGGTCCTATGATCAAATCGAACTTCAAATATGTGTTCTAACCGTATGATCTGGATCTTACCTTAATCCGTCAATCCCTAAATTTCAAGGATCCAAATTGTAAAAGACTAATCTAGATCCACGAATTTAGGACTGGATCCAAAATCCATTGTCATCTTAGTTAGGGGAAAGAGAAAAATAAGAGAGTGACTAGGGAAAGAAAAATTAAAATTTAGAGGTTGTTTGGTATAGAAAAACTTGATGTAGGAAACAGATTAAAATAAGTTTTTTCATTTTTAATTGTCTGGTGTGAGTGTCAAGTAACAAATACCGTTTCCGAAGGGAAACACAATCCCTCCATTTGTTATTTTTATCAAACTAGTGGAAACAAATCACGTTTCCTTCCTCAATCATAAACCTCTCAATTGTTTTCATTCCACTAGAATACCAAACAACTACTAAAGGTAACAATTAGGGTTGTTTGGTTGTATATAGGAAGTCATACTTCCTAGGAAGTTATTTTTTCCATGTATTCGAAATTCTTAGAAAGTGTAAAATTGTGTTTGGTTGATATTGGGAAGTAGAATTTCCTATGGGAAGCCGCAAATTAGATCCTGCACCGAGGTGTAGGATGAACATCCTGCACCGAGGTGTAGGATGAGCATCCTACACCTTGCACAAAACGATGTCGTTTGATGGTTTTAGGGGAGCCAAAATTTGGTTGGCTTTTGGCAGTATTTTTGAAAGTGGGCCAGCTCTTTCTCTCTCATCACTCACTCATTCACTCTCTTTCTCTCTCATTTATTTGCTGAAACAATTTTTTTAATGTACAAATGCATATGGTTTGGTGTACAATAATATACGAGTATATATTTGAGGATTTTCAGTGATCAAAGTAATGACCATCAGTGTACATTGTGATTTATCCTTATTTAATCTTGCTATAACATTGTACATTGAGTCATAACCAGTGAATATTGAATAAAACAATATTGTACATTGACTCGTATCCAGTGAACATATTGAATTTCATCACTTTAAATTGTGGCACCTGGAGCACTATGAGGTATGGGACTGTAAGTGAACAAACATCAACACACCAGAGTACAAAGATTGCAAATTAATCACTTGACATCAGCTTCAGGAATTGGGTTACTTTCAGCTGGGGGGCTGTCATTGTACATTTTGATTTTGTTAATGAACAACCACGAAGCAAAGAATGTACAAGGAGGTTGAGTGTGGAAAAGAGAGAAGTGGTAAACAGTATGTGCGGGGAAATTATGGCGGTTGACATCAAATCAGTTATTAAATGGTGAACATTAACTGTCAATCAGTTACTTTTTGAATTTTCGACATGAACACTAGATGTAATGGGAATGTACATTGGTCAAATCAATTATTTTTTGCATGTTGAATGATGCGTTTCATTCTTCTTGCCTTGCGTTTTGGAGCTGGTGTAGAATACTCATCCTACACCTCATACCAACATCTACTAATTGATGGGAAGCTCTACTTACCTAAGGGGACCTAGGTAAGTAACTTCCTCCATTTTGGAGGAAGTAGAACTTTCTAGGAAGTACAAGTTCTCATGATTTTGTCAACCAAACAACTTCATATACTTATACTTCCTAGAAATTTACACTTTCCATGATATGTTTTGTCAACCAAACAAGGCCCTATTATTTCCATTTCCACTCCTTATCAAATCCTTTCCGTTCCTGTTCCTGTTCCTTTTATCATACCAAACGCCCCCTTAATGAATTAACTAGATCACTGAAAGTGAAAGGTTAATCCCTATCGCAGTTAAGTTTCACTAGTCACTAAAGACATTCTAATGCATTTTCAAAAAATTGAAGGGTAAACAATGAATTTTAAAAATACAAAAAAGTGGATAGAATTATGTGAACCAAAACCAAAACCAAAACCAAATGACCCTATTTTTTCCACTACTCAGTTGGCTTGAAACAAGTTCAGACAATATTGCCTTACGTCTGGCACACTTTCAACTAAAACTTGGAGAGAACTGAAACAAATAGCCCAAAGACCACACCATTCACCTAAGATATACACATGAACGATGCGCCAATCAAACAAGTGCTTTGTTTCATCACATATAAGAAGATATTCTCAAAAGTTTATACTGATACAACAGCTGAAAATAAACAAACAGCCTCTCAAAATTCATCAGACCATGATTCAGGAAGCACTAGTGACTAACTAAACATCATCAAAACAAAACAAAGCCATCTTATCAATTGGTCAGTTCCATAATGGCAGAAACAATATCTCCATCTGCAGCCTTGAGTGCCTTGACTGCTTTCCCCCTGGGAACTCCAGCCTGTGTCATAACTAATTCAATGTCCTTAGGTTCAACTCCGGTCTCATCAACATCCTCATCATCCTGAGCCATTGCAGAGGATTCAGGCTTGGAAATGACATTGGTCAAGTCTGGAGCCTTGAATTGTTCTGCAGCCTGGGTTTGAAGTTGTGAGCTCAAATCTTCAATCTTTGCCTCACCAAAGATAACATATGTATCTGATGTTGGGCTTTTAAAGACATCGGGCTTTGAAATAACGAACAAAATCTGATTCAACAAAAATTATATTTTCGTTAGAAAGAAGGCAACCAAAAACAGCTGTAAACAAGTTCACCAGGGTAAAGAAACTAACATTCTTGCTCTTCTTCACAGTAACTCTGCTGACACCGGTGATAGGTTTCATCCCCAGCTTCAACATGGCTTTTCGACTCTTCTTCTCACTTCTGCTCTGCTTCGACCTACCACTGGCATCACCGTCAAGTGCCCCTTTAAACCAAGGAACATGATATGTCAATTGATCAGAATAGAATGGAAGGCAATACTAGCAGGGATATGTTAATTGATTAGAGCAAAGAATATAAATTTACTAGCAACAGCAATGAAAAGTAACCCTACCAAAGACCATTAAACAATCACATTGACTTGTCTATGTAAAAAACCCCAACTACAGCTTGTATTCTTTCGCATATACAATAAACAGCTAAGAACACACAGCATCACATGACTTAAAATATAGAATGGCAAATAACAAGCAACAACAGGAGGGCCGTGGATAAAGTAATTTACTTTACTACTTCCTCATCACACTATTAACATAGATATGCATCCAGCTTAATTGCACACAAACATTAGTACACAAAGTTCAATCACACTGCGAGAACTAGAAGTAAAGCAAACATCCATTTAGATTAGACAGAAATGAAACACACCAATGAAGCTACAAGAATACACATGACAAGAACTATAAGAGGCTGCTATTGAACTTGAGCAAAATAGAGTAATAGACACACTCATATTTCCAGTATTATACAGAAAATTAGCTTCAAATACCTTCTAGTTCATCATCATCCTTGTCATCATCCTCATCATCGTCATCATCATCCTCGTCATCCTCAACAACAGGTTCATCATGCTGCAGAAACAAAAGCAGATAATATATCCGTCATGAACAATGGCTTCACCAGGTATAACACTCGATATACAAAACCACCACTATATAAAAAAAATATCACAAGACAATGAGGAGCAACTGCGTAACACATACGTCCAAACCCAAGAAAGCCCTTCAAAGTTCTTTAAAACTTGTGTTTATGCAATTGTGAACCAAGTAAAATTGTTTCATTCAGCTTCTACATGGTTCAAAACATTTCAATAGACCCCTCGTTTCACTCAAATGCATTCAAATAACACTCAACGACATAATATTTCACCAAAAAAAAAAACACAAAAAATGACGGATAATTTCCAAATCCAAACATAGGACATATGCAAAACTCAATAATATAACTCACTATCATTGCAAAAGTATTAAAAAAACATAGCAAACAATCATTTGTTCCCACAACATTCAAGAGAAATACACTATTTATATAACGAGATCTATTAACCCACATCCCAATTTCATTTTTCCTTCCATTATTCAACTTTATTCAATACTCAAGCAACAATTCATCCATTTCAGAGTAAACATATACTGAGATCCAACCAAAAGATAACTAAAACAACAGATTACACCTACAAAAACAAAACCATTTTTTCACAGGTTAAAAGAATAAATCGGAAACTTTTAATTCCATCCAAACTAATAAAAACCTAAAACACAGAAATAGAATTAGCTCACATGAAGTTGGGAAAGTCATAAAATGATTCAAGCAAAAAGTAGAGATTAATAAAAAATAAAAAAAGGAGGAGATAGAAATATACATCGATTTTCTGTTGTTCGAGATGAGCGGCGAGAAGCTCTTCTTGAGACTGAGCAGTCATGGCTGTTGATGCAACGGTGAGAAAAAGAGAGGAGAGAGAAAAAAAGGACAGGAAGCGCAAAAACCCTAAAACCCCGAAAATGTAAGAAAGTTAAGAGACTCCACAGAGAGGCGAGTCGTCAATCCTACTATTTTATACTCGTGTCGTGTCTTGCCTTCCTCCCTCAATTACTATTTTGACACTCTACTCTGGTTTTATTTTATTTTTTTTAATGGAAAAATTGTTTTAAATAAGTCAACCTTTGCGTGGTCTTCCAATTTCAAGTCTAACTTTTGATTATTTCTGTTCAAGTTCACCTTACATTAGTATTAACTATAATTAAGGTTTATGACTATTTAACCTGGAAATGCAGGTTGTATCCGGTAATTATGCTGACGTGTCCATGACCGTTGGGTTTAATTTTTTTTCTTCTTCTTTTTAACTCCTTCTACCTCCTTTCTCCCTTCCCTCCTTCAACTGGACATTTTCTCTCTCCGATTTTTTTTCTTTCTTCTTCATTTCTCCATTTTCTCCGGTTTTCCATTTTCTTCAGCCCTCTATTTCTTCTCCTCTGTCTTCCTTTTTTTTCCTCGAAATTATGTCAGGAAGGAAGCAAGCTTCCTTTGGCTCAGGATGCTCCTCCAATTCAAGGAGGGTTAAATGCAAGTGTGGGAACAATGCAGTGGTGCGAACAGTGAAGAATGGGCCTAATGTTGGTTCCAGATTCTATGGTTGTCCTTTATGGCCAGTAAGTACAATTTGTCCCAATTTTTTTTCCCCTAATTTTGTCAATTTGTAGGTTTCTTAATTTTTCCCTAATTTTGTCAATTTATAGGTTTCTTAATTTTTCCCTAATTTCTCAATTGGGAACCTGATTCACTGTTGTTGTTTCGTAGGATACTAAATGTGAAATGTTCAAAATCATTGATGATAGCACTGCCCATGAAGATCTTCAATTTCAGATTTTTGAGAAGGATACTAACATAGCTGAGCTGGAGGTTGTTCAGACATTTAAGGACAATAAAATCATGAAATTGCAAACAAAGAAGCATAGCTTGGAATTAGAAATTTCTGCATTGAAGAAAGAAAATGCTCAATTGCGTTGTAACTTGGTGCAAAGTGCCACAAATGAGAAGAATCTGAAATTTGCTCTCATTGTGTTGTGCTTGTTATTTTGTATTTTTACTACCTTAAGTAGAGGTTGGTGGATGGATGAATGTACTTTGTATTATTGTGCTGACTTTGGATGGTATTAATAAAGATAACCTTTGGTTCAAAATTTCAGTGCATAGATAATTAGACAACAATATTGCAGTGCTTCAAATTTGCTTTGAAAGTCTTCTTCAATTTCCAGCAGGAAGCTAAGTGCAAATGTACTTACATGAGTTCAAAAAAATTGCAACAATTGCAAATTCATAGCATTCAAACCATAAGTGACTAAATTTGTCTCATCCCTAACTAATTGCAACAATTGCAAATTCATAGCATTCATACATTTAACAATTGCAAGTTCAAAAACTAGTACATTTAACTCCAAAAAATTGCAACTTTGTCCACAAAACAGCAACTCTACTGAGTTGGGTCAACAACTTGGGATCCTTGGCTTAACTGGGTGCATTCTGTGCCTCCTCCACCAACTGCACCCCTGCCTCTGCCTCTCACACCAGATCTGCCTCTCCCTTCACCTCTGGCTCTTCCACCAGTCCTGCCTCTTCCACCCCCTCTTGATCTAGTTGGGTTGATGATCTGGGCTCCATCATCCATAATCAGTAGACCAACACCTACTGGTACCTGCCAAAAAAAACAAAGAGTTAGTACAGTTAATGAATTAATAAATTGACAAAAAAGAAGTTAGTGCAGCTATACCTGATTTCTTCCTCTCCCTCTGCCTCTTCCAATTGTAGCCCCTCTTGCAGCATAGCCACCACCTCTTCCCCTTCCAGTTGTTGACCCTCTAGCTCCTATCCCACCTAATATCATCCTCCCACCCCTGCCTAGTTGTGTAGGCTGTGCAGTGACTGAATGGTGGGATGTTGATGCTTCTGTAGAGTTGAAGTAGGTTTTTTAGGTCTTCCTCTTTGTTTCTTAGCTGGGGGTTCAAGTGGCTGTGCAGTATCCTTTTTAGGACAGCCCCTCTTATTGTGTCCCTTTTCCCTACACAAGGTGCATGTCATTTCCATGCCATGCCTTGTTAGCTGTCCTGGCCTCTTGGGATCCTCATATGGATCTCTAATCCTATTCCTTCTAGGCCTCCCTGGTCCCACCTTAATTGGAGGGGGATCCAACTTACATTCCACCCGAGGCCAATGTCTTTCACCCTCAATAGGTGGTATGGCAGCAGCATAGGTTCTCAGATAAACCTCTTTTCTGTAACACTCATCAACATAAAATTCTGCTTCTTTGTTAAGGAACTCAATACAGGCCACAACATGGCAACAGGGTACACCTAATTTGTCCCATTTCTTGCAGGTACATGTTCTATCCTCAAGGTTTACTATCAACTGATCAAGATAGTACTTAACATTGAAAATGAAATCTGTTGAGGGGATAACATCACATAGTGAAGCTTTTTCCTTCTCCTTATCCAACATAGCTTGTATCCTAGGGCATAAAACTGAATTACACTTCTCCATTTCTTGTCTTTTGGTCACTAGTCTTTGCATTAGGGCAACCCTAATATCCTCCAACATGTAGATTAAGTGTTTGGTCCTAGCATTGACTATATAACCATTAAATGTCTCTGCCATGTTATTAGTTATTGCATCAGATCTAATCTCATCACTCATGAAAGCCCTACAGAAGCAAGATGGGTTATATGCCCTAAAAGAAGCTGCAGCATCACTATTTTCTTTCTCTAATTCATCCAAGGACTCATTGTAGTCAGCCATGCTATAAGATTTAGCTATGCTCCAGAACTTTAACTTCATGTCATCTCCCCTAAAATGCTTATGCCAGTGAGCAAAGACATGGCGAGCACAATGCCTGTGCTCTGCCATTGGCAACACAGTGGCAACAGCATGTAGTATAGCCTAAATAGCAACACAAGGCAAGCTAATATTAGTGTGCAATAACATTAGTGTGCAATAACATTAGTGTGTAATTGAGATTCACATAATAAATTAGTAACATAATGAGAGTGTGTTTAGAGGCTTACAAGATGCTCATCACTGACAATGGCCAATCCAGTACCATCTCCCAAGTCAAGGGAAGCTGGAGGTGAGTGATGAACCAAACCCAAGATGAATTATTTTCTCCCTCAACTGCAGCCCAAGCAATTGGGAACATCTGCTCATTGGCATCCCTCCCTACTGCAGACAAGATCTGACCACCAAGGAAGGTCTTCAAAAATGCAGCATCAATGCAAATGATCCTTCTGCACCCTTCCTTCCACCCCATGGCCAAACCCTCATAGCAAGTGAAAAGTCTCTGGAATGTAGGTGGATTTGACTTCTTACTTGTGTCAACCACCAAATCCAAGACTGTATCTGGGCTTGTTTGCTTGATTGCTTCAATGTATCTCCCCAACTTGAGGTAATGATCTTGCATTGACCCATGAAGTAGCTTGTGGGCATGATACTTCACTTTGTAGGCAAAACTTTTCTTCACCAGCACCTTATAAGCTCTCTTAATTGTTTCTTGAATGTCCTTGGCTGGCCAATGGGGCCTAGCCTTGAAAACCTCCAGCATTTCCTTAGCTACCCATGTAGCCTTTAACTGCCTATTCTTCTTCATGTTTCTGTGACACTTATGCACTCCCTTCACCTTCCTGACTAAAAAAACTTGCTTTCAATGAATGCCAAGACCCATACAAGTAAAAGGAACACCCCTTTACACACCTCACCCCAAGTTCCTGCCTCCTTGACTTGTTGCTTATCAAAAAAGTGAGGTTCCTTCCTTGCAAAATAGAATACTTTGCCACTGCCTGCTTAGAATCATCCCTAGTTGCAAACCTTTGCCCTGGCTTCCACTCAAACTTACTAAAATCTGTTTGAGGACTAACTAACACTCCTCTCCTAGATCTAACACTTCCCTCTGCCTCATCACCACTTTCTGGAGGTGTGTTTAGGTCCTCATCACTGTCAAAGTACTCACTCTCATAGCCACACTCCCTTGTGACAGTTGATATACCATTTGTAGGATTTGATTGGGTATTTAATGTACCTTCAGCAGCTTCTTTTTGTAGTTGCCTAGCTATTTGTAATAACTTGTTATTAGCACTCCTCACTCTATCCCTAGCAATGTGATACTCCTCATCACTGCAATCAGACTCTTCTAACCCAGGGTCCTCTTCATCTTCTGGCCCTAATTCCTCCTCTTCATCTTCACCTCCCTCACTCAAATCTGCATCCCCATATTGTTCTTCTTCCCAAGTTTCATCTGGTTCATATAATGAATCCTCAGATGCATCACTGTACTGCTCTATCAGCTGATCTAACCTCAATGGACTGTCATTAGGTCTAGGGTCAATCCACTGATAATTTTCCAGAAAATCATTGCTAGAAGGAGGTTCTGTGACTAAGGGTTGAGTTATTGTTTTTTGTGGTGTTTTTTTTGGTGTTTTTTGTGGTGTTTTTTGTTGTTTTTTCTCTGGTGTTTTTTGTGGGATTTTAGGGTTAGAAAGAACATGTTTTGGAGCTTTATCTACTTTGGGTGAGGTGTCAGTCAAAGATGATGTGCCAAAGTCCAACAATATGCACACATCATCACTCCTCAACCTAGGTCTAGTTGCCACATCAGGTGGACCCCTTCTTGGTGTTAATTTGTTTTTTTTTAATGGGTTGAGAATCAGACATTGGTTTGGGAACAGGAATTGGTTTTGGTTTTTGGGTGGAAGAAATAATATTCTTACTTGTTTGGGGACCAGGAATATTCTTCAAACTACTCACATCATTGCCTTTATGTTGCACATATAAGTCAATTGACCTATTTTTAATGGCTAATTCCCCAGCTTCAAACACCTGAGCATCACCCTCAATTTTTGTCAACCCAACCACCATGGCTTCTCCTGGCCTAAGATACCAAACCCCCTCTATGTCATCATATTTTCCAGTTTTAGTAGCCATCTCATGGACCCCCCAATAACATAATTCATCTGGGTTTGCTTCAAAGGTTCTGCCTTTACCCCCTAGGTATATCATCCCCAGTATTAGCTTTAATAAATTTCCCTCCATGCCAGAAACGTAAAGTTACATTCTTGAACAAACTATCTGACATTGCAACCTAATAACCATGAAAGATGAATTTAATAAAAAGTTAACCTAAATTCAACATGTGAGGTAAAATATAAGCTAAATTTAATCATTTTAGCAACAATATAAGCCATGAATCAAGACTAAAATTCAAAATCATAAGATGTTGAAATCGAAAAAAAAAAACTTCAAAGAAGGAATTAAACGCACCTACAATGATGAAGATGATGGGAACTTTCACCCTTTTCGCAATTCGCTGTTAAACGCACCTACAATTTCGCAAATTTCAGCAAATCCCTTCGCTAATTTCCGAAATTCTCTCTTGTTGTTTCTCTGATGAAATAAAATGGAGGAGAGAGATAGAAGTTGTTTTGTTTTGTTTTGGGGGTTTTCGTTTCTGGGTGGGTATTGTTATGTGGGTGGGTTTTTGGGTGGGTATGGTTATGTGGGTGGGTTTTTGGGTGGGTAATGTTACTTGGGTGGGTATTGTTAGTTGTGGAGGACTTTAATAAAAGTCAGACTTCCAACCAACCTATTTAATTACCTATTGTGCAGGTAAGTAGTCATAAACCTTAATTATAGTTAATACTAATGTAAGGTAAACTTGAACAGAAATAATCAAAAGTTAGACTTGAAATTGGAAGACCACGCAAAGGTTGACTTATTTAAAACAGTTTTTCCTTTTTTAATTCCTTCTTCTTTTTTTTTTTTTGAGGGGAATAATTCCTTTCTTTTTGTAGCAACCGAATTGTTTAGAATTTTTTAATTAAAATAATACAAACTATTGTCCATTTTCCTGCAATAACATAAACTTTTGATTATTTTAAAAAAATACAAACTTTTGTCTAAAATTTCTGCAATAGGGCATGACTGGTTAGTCACTTGTTGGTGCAGGTAAATTGCTTATGTGGCACTTCTTCTTCCTCCATTTTTTTTTCTGCTTCATTCTTCTCTCCTGCCCCTTCTCCATTGTCTTTCTCCCTTGCCCAACCCTGACCCCACCCCTCCACTGCCCTTTTCCCCTAACAGAGTCGTCCCCTTCCCCCTAAACAATTGTCGCCCCCTCCCCCCCACTGCCACCTATCCTTTGACCAACACCAAAATCGCACCTCACCCAGTCGAATTAGCTTCCCTCCAACCTCAAAACAACCCTTCATCCACCTATAAACAGCCGCAACACCCAAAATAACCCCTTACCTACCCGAAATCAGACACCCCCTACCCGTTACACACTGCCCACCCCTGTAACAACCCTTCACCCACAAGAAATTAGCCCCCTCCTTAAAACCCACCGTCCTACCCCAAAATCAGCCCCATCCAGAAATAATGATGGTGATATTTTGCTTTGGCAGTTTGTTAGGGTGGTTTGGGCTTTTTATTTTGTGGGTGAATTGAGGTTCGTGGTGGTGAGAGTGGTGTTGATAAGATTTGGTGGGTGGGGATCATGGTGGTTGTGGCTGGATTTTGTGTATTTCGAGGGTGATGGAGTGGAGGGGGATGGTTTTCGAGGCTGGGGTGGCTGGTATTATTTATGGATTTCGGGGGGTGAGTTGGTTGGGTTTGTTGGTTTTCCGGGGTGAAGGAGTGAAGGGAGTGGTTTTCAGGGGTGAACAGGTGGTTGGGTGGGGGAAAGAGACGTGGTGTTTTAATTTCATGGATAGTCGAGGGGAGGAGTTGTGTTTTGGGGTGGAGGAGGGGAGATGTGATGTTGTCTGTGGTTGGGGTGTGGGAGAGGGAGAGTCTAGTGGTTTCATGGTAGGGTTTCAATTCGTAGGGGGGTGGGAGGAGAGAGAAAGAGATTTTGGGTGTTTTAAATTGTCTTTTACCTGTTTTATATGTTAAAGGTCACATTGTCCTACTGGAGAAATTTTAGGCAAAAATTTGTATTATTTAAAAATAATCAAAAGTTTGTATTATTGCGATAGAACGGCAAAAGTTTGAATTATTGTCATTAAAAAAATCCAATTGTTTAAGCATTCCACCTTATTTTCCACTCTTTAAGGGCTCTATCAGATCGAACCCTTTCGCATGTTAAAATACTGAAAGATTTTTCTTTCGATTGAGTGTAATCATCTAACTATAAATAGGCAATTTACAGAGATTATTATATTTAGTTATTTTAAGTGATCCTATTTCTTAAAAGCTAATTATAATCTATAGGTTAATAAAATCAATCTGCTAGTAAAATTAATCGATTACTATAAGTTCACACATTAAAACATCAAATTTTATCAAAAGCCTTTGGAGAGCTAAAGGTGACCGACAATTATGGGGGAGTTACAAAAGCATTGAATTTGTTATAAAATAAGCGAAGTTCATTGTCTTCTACAAGTGAGAGAAATTGGTTCTTCCTCCCATACGAGCATACGTTGGTGATCGGTTTGTACTTGTGGACCAACAGTTGTGGAATGACATTTAACGTTTTAAGAGTATGATTCCTGCAATCTGCTAAGTGCATCTATATTCCTACAAACTCGACCAGTATTAGCATGCTAGACACTTTGGGGGTGGGGGAAGAATAAAGGAAGCCCATTTCCCATGTTTCCGTAACGGGGAGTGAACTCCCAACCTCAAGGTTGGAAGGTGAAATCATTTCCACTAGATCAAGCTTAGCTTGATACCCCCCTTCAGTTTATTGTTTAACGATTATTCTCCTCTTTATATATTCTTAGTATCATCTTGTATAGTATACCAGTGCACATCTCCATTCCTCCCACTCTTTCCTCTCACTCCTTCCCTCTTTATTCCATTTCCTTATATTCCCCTCCCTTCCCTTTGCAAGACCAAAATTTTTGACAATTGAAACTATCAATCATCTTTAAGTTCATCTTTACTCACTAATTACTATATGACCTCCTTTTTACACAAGACTTTTGTGGGATAATGACTTTCTAATACTCACAAAGACAAAGCCCCAAAGGTATGTACAACATAATACTACAAAAGTTTTTTCACGAAAAGATAGCTTACACAAATAGAAAAGTAAATAAGCTCGAAAATCAACTATAGAAGGCTAAGAGTGTACCATTCATATATGCTAGCAAATTAACAAATTTAGGGTTAGTTGAATATATATATAAGCTATACAAATTATTAGAATAGGTGGTTTAATTTAACATAAAATTAGACAAATTCAAGCTTACATTTTCCCAAAAAGCTCATTCCATCTTACTCTAATCCAACATTATCCCTAAACAACTCTCACCAACCTAGTCATCCCTTCTCTTCTCTTTCATTACAACAGACAGTTTTAAAAATAACTTGATCGTGTTACTGAATAGATTAAACTAGTCTTAAATGGGATAAACTTGTTACTGAATGGATTACAGAATATGATTACTGAATGGATTAAACTGGTCATTAGATAGATTAAAATAGTCACTATATTCAGAGAGATGATTCTTTCTCTTCTAAGTCTCAGGCTTGAGCGTTGCCTAATCTTAAATTAAGAGTAGGAGGTAAATTGCTTAAGCATTCCACCTCATTTCCCACTCCTTAATACTAGAAGATTTTTTTCTTATAATTGAATTTAATCATCTAACTGTAAATAGGAATATTAATGGAGATTATTGTATTATGTTATTTTTGGTGACCATAAACGTTTTCCTAGAAGCTGATTATAATCTGTAGGTTAATAAAAACAAAATACTAGTAAATTTAATCGAATTCATGAGGTCACATATTAAATAATTGGATTTTATCAAAAGCCACGAAAACCCTTGGATGACCTAAAGGTGATCAACCATTATGGGGGAGTTACAAAAGTAGTGAATTTTTTAATAAAATAAGTGAAGTTCATTGTCTTCTGCAAGTGAGAGAAATTAGTTCCTCCTTCCATACGAGAATACGTTGGTGATCAGTAAGTACTTGTGGACCAACAGTTGAGGAACAACATTTGACATTCTAAGAATATGATGTAATCTGCTAAGTGCATCTGCCAAGCCCGAAAAGTACTCAAAAAATAGATATGTAGCAACAATACCACATCAGGTCAAATCGAGGTAACGAAATAAAAGACAATGTGCACGATCAAACCTCAATAAGTCTCCACGGACCAAAAGGGGAGATTGATACACCATCACTCAACTGCCTGCAGGCAGGACAGAAGATTGCAATAACCCAACTTGACCCAATCATAAGTCGACACTAGAGACAGATCTGCGAGAGGCATGGGGAATCGCGTTGATACTCGCGATCCCTTATCAGTACGCAACAGGCCGCAGACAGCTAGCTACAACAGAATGCACACCTTCTGCTCGTTGGATGTCCCCAGCATAGAAAGCCCCCTAGCCGCAACCTTGCGGGGAGCATAGGACAAACCCGTAGGAAGAGCATCGGCAACCGGGTCGATAAAATATCTGACCTGCGAGGTGTTGAACGACAACGCCTCACCTAACGACACTGAGGTGCTGGTGAAAGACAGGTCGCAAATCAAGGAGAAGTCTAGGGGGTAATAGTCAACTCCCTCTGGCGTATGTGAAAAGAGTTTCAAGTATCCCACCACCACTCCAACAAACCGCAAACTACAATCTAGGAGGAATGAACATCTCCTAGGCTCTCGTAGACGTGAATGAAGCGAGATAGCCTGCTCTGCTCAAGTAAGACTACTCGATCTTGAATATTTCGGACCTTCTTAAGCCAGTCAAAGGTGCCAAAATAACGGGTCTTACCCTCGTCTTGCAAATACAAGTACAATCAACAAGGGTGCCTAAACTTTAACCTAAAAGGAACTCGGCACAGAGCAGATGCTCACAACACCCGAAAGTGGTCGTTGGGACACGTGATGTTTCAGATCAAGGCGCAATTGCTTAGAAGTCCATCCCACAACCTTCCTTGCCTTCTTGGGATGCGGAGCAGCCCTACCACCCACCATCCTCCCTACCAGAATCCTTCAACGACTTACTAACCGGATCAAAAACAACAAATAAGACAAAAATCAAAGAGTCCTTGACTCTAATATAAGTTACTAGATTTCATTTTCCTAAAAAACACTACCATCACATCTAATAAGATTTCAGGAATCCATTTGAGTTGCAACATACAGGTCATAGCAAAATAACATACATCGTCACCTAAAGTACGATTTCTACCAGCAAAAAATCCACAGTTCCCTAAGCATGTTTCTAGGTTCCAGACTTAAGACTTAGAAACTACGCTAATTCTGATTCTAAGACTCGTGATCCAAGAATTATTATCAAATTCAAAGTTCCCTAAGCATGTTTCTATATTCCAGACTTAGAAACTACGCTAATTCCTATTCTAAGATTCATGATCCAAAAATAAATATCAAATTCAAAGTTCTCTAAGCATGTTTCTAGGTTCCAGACTTGGAAACTACGCTAATTCTGATTCTAAGATTGATGATATAAGTATTATCATCAAATTCAAAGTTCCCTAAACATGTTTCTTAGTTCCAGATTTAGAATCTACATTAAGCAGAATATAATTCTAGTTTCATGATATAAAGAATTATCGAACTACAAATGTAATGTGAACTCACACATGGAATGAGTATCAAACTCGTGAGGAACAAGATCTGAAAAAAGAAAATACCTCAAAACTCGTAGGAGTTCGCCGTAGGTGGCGCACATCACTTGGTCCAAAATTCCAAACGTGATCAACATTTTCACCCCATAGGCACTGAGGAACAACGGAAAATCGCGAAAAAAAAAGCATATTAGAAAATAGAGGAGAAGAAAACCCACTTGGTGATGCAGGAATATGGTCGGTGAGGCAGGAAAACCCGCTGGAAAAAGGTCTGAAATGGTTCGAAAAAGTCAAACCCCAAACCCTAACAAAACTCGTGCAAAATCGCCCAAAATAACTCACAAAAGAGACAACCAAGTGAAAATAATCACTCCTCTAAGTTAGATCTAAAGAAACACTCAAGAATCAAGCGAGTTTATAGCTTTGAAATCTCAACAATGGTTGTTCAAGCTTAAGAGAGAGAGAAAAATGAAGAAAACGACGGAGAAGGACAAATGGGAGAAACTCTGGACGCTCGTGCTTTGTTAGGTCATTTGAAGACCTGCGTCCAGTGCACCAGGTGAACCGACAAAACACGCGCCTGACATACGCTTCTGCATTCACCGCAGCATCCCACGCCAAGGGCAGGTCTGTGCATCTTGCGCACAGTCCTATACAGCACCCTTAGGGCCTTCTTAGCCTAGTAGGGTGCACATGCTCAACTATATATGAATTCAAATTTTCTTTACGATATTACACGCGGCAAATTAACAGATTTTCGAATCCGCAACAAAAATACAATTTTGTCATTTTTATATTCCAACATGCGATACTCTATAAATTTTCAACAAAAATTGCTCAAGAGACAACAAGTACTCATGAGTATCAACAATGGAAAAGACACCGTTAGGTTTGCATACCATTTCAAATTAACAACGAAAGCACATCGTTAGGTCTACGGATCGTTTCAAATTAACAAAGGCAACAAACAAACTGCCAAGTATGCAGACCATCATTAATCTGAAAGGCGACAAACAAATCGTCAGGACCGCGGACCATCATAATTCTGAAAGGCGACAAACAAATCGTCACGTCTACGGACCATAATTAATCAAAAAGGCGACAAATAAATCGTCATGTCTGCGGACCATTATCAATCTGAAAGGCGACAAACAAACTGCCAGAGCATCATCAACTAAAAAGGCGACGGATAACCGCCAGGTCTAAGGACCATTACACATCGAGACAACATAACTCCGACATGAGTCAGGCGAATAACTCATGAAACCTTCTTTCACACACCCTCTCATTATACACATTTAGAAATATGTTCCACACAAGCTTGTTCCTGAAGCTTTTTCTTATTTCGTAGGTACTGAAGAAAAATGGTGATTTTGGATTGCAGAGCATCTGGAATCATTCTCCGTCCCGACACATATACTTTTACTTTTGGTTTTTCAAACCTCAGTCAAAGTGGGGGCTTATGTAGAAACATAATCGTGTCTCCTCATTTAAGGATCCAATGATGAAACATACCGTGGTCTTAATTGGTTCGACCCAAAGGCATCGCAGTCTGAAAATCCATTCAAAACTATTTCGAAAAGTGTTAAAGTCCTATTTTAAAAGCCTAATTAATCATTCATGATAATTAATTGTATTTTGATCCCAATCCTTTGAAAAGCCATATTAATTATTTAATAATAATTAATTGATTTATTTTAATAAATAAATATTTTCAAAAGATATTTTTTTATAGTTAATCAGGTTTCCGAAATTAAGGGATGAAAGAAATCTTTTACAACGCGTTTTAGAAAAGCTCGCAAAGGCACGTCAAGAGCTAGGCTGGTGCGACTAGTGCACGTCTGTGACTCGGCCGTAACTCTGTTCATCTGTGCCAGGTGCACTAATCTTCACCTGACACGTGGATTTCTGACAAATACAGAGTCCTGTGTCAAGCGCAATTCTCTGCGTGAGACGCAAAGTTTCTTTCTTATCTTTTTCAAAACGCGTGCCACATATACACTTTTTACTGGACATGTCGCAACAGGCGCTTGACATGTCATCCTGCGCTAGACACAGATGGCGCATGAGGCGCAACACCGTTTTCCCTACAAATAGGATCAATTTCAGTGCAGATTTGAGAACGAATTTTTCACATAACACTCAAAGAATACTTTACAAACCTTTCTACGAAACACATAACCTCCCTAAAAAACTCATACTTTCAAACACAAATACATCTAATCTACATACTTTCATACATTCAGATGTCCAGGCTTCACGATTGCTCGTCCTGAAGATTGTCAATCTTGCAGACCCAAGCCACAATATAATTTTGAGGGTCCTTAAGTAAATTCTTTATTTTTATATTGGACACTGTTTTTTTTATGATGTAGATCTTCAATATACAACAATCTACTATATAATCTAAACCTTTTTATTTCTTTTTATTTATTTTTATACATTATTATATGTCTGCCTGATTATTCTATGAATATTATATGATTATGCTACTTTATTGCTTTTATCACTCACATGTTATTTTTGCTAATCAAAGACCTAAAGAACTGTTCTAACATTAATCAAATTAATTTGGACAACCTGATAGGTTCCCTGTAATATTGATTGCATAATAACATATCACTAAAAAATAGTCTTTTATGTGTTTCCTGAACCAACCTAGACTAATTATTTTTATGGCACTTAAAACATTATTTGGTTATTCTTTTACATAAACATTGACATGAATTGATATTTAGTAGAGGCCAACAATGGGCAACATGACATTACAGGTTTGCATTTTGACCAACCTAGACTAATTATCTTTGGTTCATTTGGACCATCTATGGAGTCATAACGAGAAAATCTACATTGGATAAGTCTCTGATTTGTCCCTATAATTTCCCAATATCTAATTAGGTTTATGATTCTTCCTTTAAATAATTGTTGCCGACTTCAAAACAATTTTCAATACAAAACCTTTACAGTGGGTTAGTCAAATCTAATACGCGTTCATCCCGTGTAGGCGAAATATAAACACGCCTACAATTTGGCGACTCCACTAGGGAGGATTTTAAAAAAAAATTAAATGAGTGGGTGAAACTCGAAAAATACGATCCATACTCTTTTTATGCATTTGAATGACATTACAGGTTTGCATATGCATGGCTATTGTTTAAGCCACCATCATGATAATCTACCTTGCCACATTAGCACATGTTCTATGTGTGAGGTCACCCCTGGGGGAGGGAGAAGGGGTTTTTCTTTGTTCTTCCAAGAAGCTTCTGAGCAATAGTGTAAAATCTTAGTTATAAGCAAGCCTACCAAACCATGGATTTGTTCTCTTGTTCCTAACTTGAGAACTGGAGTGTGTCTTACATGTGGCCACCTCTTTAAGCAGGGGTACGAAGTGTGAGATCAATAATTTAGTCATGGACCCTTTTCAGACTAAACCTAAACGTGACCAATAGTTTCAAACATAGAACTGGACTTTAGGTTGGAACTTTTGCATCCATGTTATTTGACATATGCTTTTGATTGCAATTCTTGCCTGTTATTATATTGTCAAATTGTCATTATTATGCGTCGTTCCTAAAATCGCTTCTAATGAACAATAAAAAATCGTCAATTGCCCAATACGTCACCTAAATCCCCGGAAAACATGTCGGGGAGTAGTGCTCCAAGCGCATTAAGTTGCGCCTGGTGCATCACTCCCGCACCAGACGCACGGATGTACGTTGCCTGCAGTAATGCTGCGTGGCACGCACTCTGTGCGTCGCACGCTTTTCGCTGATTTAGTCGTCGTAATGGACGATCCTACGTTTAGTCCTATGTTTGTCTGTCTGCATTTGCGTAAAAAAATATGGTCATTTAGAAGTCTCACCTAATTAAAAAAAATCACTCTTTTCATGCAAGGTCGGGTCTGTCCTAAAAATTTCATATAAAGTGGTCATTGTAGAGTTAGAGTTGTCATGCATGTATACCTCTTTCCACTTTCTCCCTTCTATTCAACTAATCTTTCCTATCAACTATACCCAATCTTACCTTAACATATTCAATCACTTTCAAAAAATACACTTACAATTTTCAAAATCAATCGTAGACCTCCTCCTACTCTACCTTTTTCAAAAAGTATTTACTAATCATCATCATACCATTTATTCAACAAATATATATATATATATATATATATATATATATATATATATATATATATATATATATATATATATATATATATATATTCAAAATTAATCCATCATTTTTTCCTAACAAAAGATACAAAAAGTCAATCCAATCAACCCATTCTAAATACAATTTAGTGCAACTTGTACCAATCAATATTATAGTCCATTCCAATTTAAGTCTAAGTCTAAGTCCAGTATAATCCAAATCTTAGGTCCATTTAGGCCCAATTCATTTCCTAGGTCTAGTTTACATCATATGTAAACCCTAGTTAGTCTTTGGACTATAAAAGTCAGTCTTAAGACGATAAATTTCTCTAGGTCTAGTTTGCATTATATATAAACACTAGTCAGTCTTAGGACTATAAATTTCCCTAGGTCTAGTTTGCATTATATGTAAACCCTAGTCATTCTATAGACTATAAAAGTTCATCCCCTAAGTCGAAATAACTTTTCTTGTCTATCCTGCTATGAGTCTAGTCTGCTTATTGTAAGTGCAAAGTCTAGTACTCATCAGTAAAGTCCAATCATTCAGTCTTCTTTCATAGACCAGTCCAGTCCAATCCATGTCTGCATATGCATATAGCTAGGCCCATGTCGTCATCATAACCATAATCATACCCCATTTCTAATCATTTCCTATTCCCATTCTCACTTTCACCTTCATCTCTTATCTCCCATTTCTCATCTCTATTTTTCATTTCGAAAATGTTGTTTCTTAAAATTTACGAGGTCCATTCGATTTCCGTTCGGGACAAGTCGTGAGATTAAAACTTAGGAACGTCCAACAGAGAGGCAACAAGGTCAGCCTACTCCTAGACTCGTCAAACGCATCCTCGCTTTTTCAGATGAATCCTCCGACTCTTCTGAGTCGTCATTTGAAATGGGGGACCCTAATGAACAACTCAGTGCATTATGGATCAGCTTACACTGATCAACTCTCGTCTTGAGGAACAAGACAAAGAGATTAAGGCACTGAGGGAGAAGCTAACTAAAGAAGACGAACAAGGCGACACCATCACCAATCAAGTCCAACACGGATTTGAGGTTCGAAAAACTCGAGCAATTCATCCAGTCAATTCCCGCACTCGAGAGTAAGGCTCATGGCCATGACATCATTGATCCTGAACTAAGGGGTAAGCTCCCTAAAAAGGTAACATTGGGTAACCTCCCAAAAATCAAGGGGGTTGAAGACCCGAATGATCATCTGAGATCTTTTTCCATCTCTATGGCTCTCAACGGCGTGAGCAAGGACCTGTGTGCTTATGTCTTTCCCTTAGCCTTGGATGCACATCCATCCAAGTGGTTCAGATCGATAAACAAAGCCTAGTTGAATGACTGGGACTACATCAGAGAAGAGTTCCATAAACAATACATATACTATACTTAACTTCCCATTGGCCTTCGTAGGTTGGAGTTAAGTAAACAAAACTCCAACGAAGACTTTGTTACCTTCCTTAACAAATGGAGGGAAAAAGTTGCACAAATGTCTAACATGCCATCTTAAGAAGACCAAGTCTAAATGGTGATCCATAATCTACAACCTAAGTACGGAGAACGTATTAAATTCCAACCTATAGAGTCTTTCACATCAGTAGAATAAATGCTTATTGCTTCGGTCATTAAGTGGCATATTTCGGCGATTTTGGCCGCGCAACAATTAAGGATACAACAATAGGTAATTAAACTATTGATGCGGTTATTTCAACGTATTGCTGCGATTTCTAGCGAAAATCGCAGCAATATGGTTATTTTTTTATTAGAAAAATACAACGTATTGATGCGGTTTTGTAACAATATGCTGTATTTTTTAATAAAAAAAATAAAATATTGTTGTGGTTTTCCAGAAACCGCAGCAATACGCTATAATATTGCTGCGGTTTTCCCCAGAAATCGCAGCAATATAATGATTTTTAAAAAAAAATATTTTTATGCACGTATGTTTCGTTTGTAAATTGGATAAACCCATAAGTTGATTGGTACAAGTTGCACTAAATTGTATTTGTTGTAAAGATAGAGAAACAAAGAAAATTAATAGCAACTAACCTACACAATGCAATTATCAAGAAAGTATCTTGCCACTTATTTTTCACCTCATTGATTTGATCTTCCGTATAAGGATCATGGGTAAAGGTACGAGAAACCTGAAAATAATTCACCAAAGTGAGCCTCAAATAGTTAAATATATAAAATATATAATGAACTAAGTGAACAAAAACTTCATCGAAATCCTCTAGACCAGAATATAAAGTGAGTACGTCAAAAATGTTACGCATGACAAAATAACGGCACTCGGTGCCTCCTTGTTGTTGTGGGCACTTCATCAAAAGTTTTAAGAAAATGAGGAAATTTATCATATAATGAGAATAACATAGGCTTTTAATCGGATAAAATAAGTCTATTATACCTCAACACGCTTCCAAAGAAGCTTTGTGTTCCCACTCAACCGAAACCTCCTAAAAGCACTACATAACACAACATCAAATGGTTTACACTTTATTTGTTGTATGTTATAATTACAATTCATTTGAAATATATCAAACTGATCAACTTACGCTATCATAGGCAGTCTAATCTTTAACTTCTACTACTTGTGAAAGCTAGCAGAATCAAAGACATAAATTATCCTGAGCGTGGGACATATGACAAGGAGCATCCAACGATAGCTATTGTAAGATTGAATAACAATAATTACTAATGAAATTCACATGTCATGAAACAACCAATATTTGTAAAACTATTAAGATAGAATATTACTCTTGAAACATTGGCGCGAAGATGATACTAGCACCAAGAACGATGGATCTCGTCAAAGCACAATGAATGAAAGTCGTTACATTCTCCAATGCATTCACATCCGCGTTATCTCCGAACACATCCAATAAACAAAAAAGTATCCCCAAATCCATCCAAGTCAGACTGCGTTGCCCTAAAAAAAAATAGACAAATGTAAATTTTATGTGGAAAATACAACTAGCATACAATCAAATATAAAAAAAATCATAACTTTGATTATTGTTACCTCATGTACACTTGGATAATAGAAATATTAAACATCTTCACTTTTAGGTTCTCAGCAATATCCTCCTTGGTCAGATAAGCGGTGGCATCTCCTGAATAATGGAACAAGGAGCTCGGCAAGTTAACACCAATAGCATCATCGTTTGCGACGGCAAGGCAACCGTATCCGCGAACTCCCTACAGTATTCAGTGAGGGATTCCAAGAACGATACATCATCGACAACTAGACTATAACGAGTAGCCGAACCGGCTAAAAGCTGCTGGCTAGAACATCTAACAGCCTCCCCCGAAATCCCCTTTTGTTTTTTAGGTGTCGGTGTAACCTAATAATTATTTTTGACAACGCGCATAAGATTATGTAATTTTTAAATTTAATGCTATTATTTTTACAAAAATGGATAAGATTTGAACAATTACCTCATCACCTAACATATGCCTAATTTTTTTGGCCATTACACCCACGTACCTAATGCAGTAGCTATAGTGTCCAATCCCACAAGTAAATGCATGTATCATCTTTGATTCTAAGTAAAATTCGGTAACATTTTCCTTCAGTTCTCCAAGTACACGATGAAAATAATTGTTTATCTTATATGTACCCGGAGAACAAATTAGGAAAATGACTAACCGTATTTCATTTAGAATCAAAGAATTAACACACATTCACTACCTAAATGAGATGTGACGTTTAAGACCCAAAACGGGGACTATTCAAGACTTACTCCTAATGAGTAAGTCTTGAACGAGTATTTAGGTAGTATGATGTACATAAAAACAATCGCATTCAAACGATTCCAAGTCATCACCAAACAACAATCTCATCAAGCGATTTCAAGTTATCACCAAACAACAAGTACCAAACATTCCTTAGAATCCCCTTCCCCTCCCATTGGTCAGTCTATCAATATGAAGGCGTTGTATATCACTTGAAATAAAGTATCGCAAAAACATCACAAGAACTTAAGCAAAAACGATCTTGTATGACATTTTAAGGCATACAAAAACTTAAGCAAAATCATCACAAAATCAGTTTTTAATTCTCAAATCTTATAACTAATCATATATATACTTTATACTAAGCATTTTAAACTACATACTATTTAAGCCAAATTTTCCCTTAAAACACTATTAATTAAGAAAACTACAAAAATTAAAAAAATTATGAAAAACTAACCTAATATGACAAGGAGAGGGTGGCGCCGACGCTAAAGTACGAAAGTGGCGGCAACAACCCGTCGGTGAAAGGAGGAGAGGGGCTACAAACGAACCAACCAAGCAAGAAGCGGAGGAGAGGGGCAAAAAATCGAACCAAAAAGTGTGAGAAGTGAAGGAGAGGGGCGAAACCAAGCCTTTTCGTCGGAAAACCGAAGCCTTTTTGCCAGATAGAGTGTGAGAGAGTGTGAGAGTAGAGAGAGAGAGTCGAGAGAGAAACAATGAATGAAAAAAAAAAACTCATGTTTTTTTAGATTTGGCGTAGACATATTGCTGCGATTTCTGGCAAGAACAACAACAATATATTAAAATAATATTTTTTTATATTATTTTAATGTATTGTTGCGGTTCTTGCCAGAAACCGCAACAATGTTTGGTCAAATAGTCAAACTTTTTCAAAAAATATCCGTGAAACCATATAGCCGCGATTTTCGGCTGAAACTGCAGCAATATGGTTATTTTATCTTTTTTTTTTCTTTTTACGTGATATATTGCTGCGTATGGGTAAAATTGCAGCAATAAGCAATTGTTCTACTAGTGTCATAAAGCTTTATAAGGTGGGCTTATTGATTGTACAAGAGCTACAAGCCAACAAAAACAAGGGTTCCAACAATAACAACTCTTTCAAGAAGAGTAATAGTAACCCTTCTAGCTTTAACGTCAATGCCCTAACAACTGAAAAGAGAGGTTATCAAGGCCCTCAAAGGACATTCACTCTATTGGGCATGACCCTAGAAGAAGCCTTCACTACGCTTCATGCAAAAGGAGCACTTCAGCCTCTTGGCCCTACTCCAGACCCTGCTTATGAGAAAAGATCTAGTAAATGGAATATTAATGCCTACTGTAAGTATCGTCAAGGAAATGGACATATGACATCACACTGCTGGACTTTGAAGCATAATCTGCAGGATATGGTTGAAGACGGTAGATTACCAGTTCCGCCTGGAGCAGAAGTCAGCAACAACGACAACCACTTGGGCAGTGCCTAAATAATGTTGGGGCTTAGTCATTTAGCGTCAGTTTTCTAGGCTGAGTCGGAGAGTCCCTCCCCTAGATACTTCATTTCATTTCCTGTCGAGTCTATGTCCTTTAGGACTTTACCAGCCTTGTTTCATTCATTTTCAATTAGTAAAATAATCGCATTTTCTTTTCATTTCATTGGCCTACCATCATTTTATTTATACTTATAATTTAATGATGAAACTTAAATCACCTAACGAACTTGACTAATAATAATAAAAAGATCTAAAATAAAAAAAAAAAGAAAAATGAAAAATGGATATACTTTGGATTAAGAGTTATTCCCCTCTTCCCTCCATCATCCATAAACCATCATCTCCATTAGCGAAATGATCCATATAAAATCAAAGCTCCACAAATAGCATTCAAACTTCAAATATCTTAATCCATATGAACTTGTGTGCATGCCTTACTACATCAAAATAAAACAATGCCAAGCAAAAACGAAAAAAAGTGAAAATAATTCAAAGTGCAAAACAAAAAAGATCAAAAGCAAAAGAGAAACGCATAAAAATGCAAAAAGAAAGAGCCAAAGGCAAAATACAAGCTAGGGGGCTTGCACATAAGTTCTACCCCTCATTCAAATCCTTCAACCCCATCAAACTTTAACCTATAATTATAATTCTTGATCCTACATTAGCCAAATCAATTAAACTTTTATCATTCATCAAACCTTTCAACCTTTCATCAATCCTAACTCCTTTTTCACGGTATGTCCAAGTCCGCTAAATCGAAAACCCGAGAGGGCGGCCTAGGCAAAAGTTACGGCTCAAAATAAAATATAACAAAAATAAAAGAAATCAAATTTGGAACTACGAATAGTCTGATTATGCAAGGATATGTAGGAATCCTCATCTCGAGGTCCGACCGCTAAAATAAAAATAACATTACTCATGGTCTAATGATTTGATTTTCTAGAATTTAGGAGCATATCCTTTCTAGATCCCGACATAGACTTGAGTATGAACCTAGCCTCGTTAAAGCCTTTTCCCACCTACATTCATTTGAGTCACAAAATTTTTGAACTTTTTATATTTCAATCCAAGCTCTCCTTTTCCCTGAAGGACTCTCCGACAATCCCATGGTTTCCGTCAATAACTGACTTTGCCTATACCAACTTCCAATAAACAATCCCCAGTGATAGATTTCACGTTCAAGACAGATCAACTACAATTCAATATCATATCAATACAACATGACAAATTTAAGACAAGCTCACCCAAAGTGGGAGCTTCCTATATGTGGTGGTTCCTCCAAATCAAATCAAACTCCCGAAAAGTTGTAATCCGCGGACCTCGTTTACAGACCCTGATTATTTACAAAAAACGATTTTCGAAAATCATTCTATTTATTTCTAATCATTCCATCATTATACACATCTTCTAACCATTGCAAAACCCTAACCTTGCATTGCAGCCTTGCCAAACCCTGACCTTGCATTACATACATTCTAAACTTGCATAGCCCTGACCTTACATGACATGTCATCCCTTAGCTTTGTATAACCTTAATCTTTGCATAGCGTCTCATGCATCCTTAGAGAGTCTGAGTTTATATTATTACATCATTATGTGCTTATGTGAGTTGTTTGCACTTATCTGCTAACATCTTCTTCTGCAAGTAATCAAATTTTGTAGTTATTGTCCTGCATACTAAATTTATTTTGCAGAGACCAGCGCATGTAGACCAGTTTTAAACTGCATAGCGTTTAGAATCGTTCTCCGTCCCGACACCGTATCCTTTGACTTTCGATTTCCTGAACCTCAGTCAAAGTGGGAGCTTCTGTAGACACATAATCGTGTCTCCCCATTTAAGGATCCGAAGATGAAACATATCGTGGTCTTAATTGGTCCGACTCAAAGGCAGAGTAGTTTGAAAAGCCATTCAAAATCATTTCAAAAGTGATAAAGTCCTATTTTAAAAGCCCAATGAATCATTCATGATAATTAATTGTATTTTGAGTCAAATCCTTTGAAAATCTCAATTAATTGTTTAACAATAATTAATTAATTAATTTTAATAAATAATTATTTTCAAAAGATATTTTTTATAGTTATAATCAGATTTTATCCCGCAAAATCATGTTTCCGGAAATTAAGGGATAAAAGATATCTTTTACAACGTGTTTTTTAGAAAAGCTGGCAAAGGCACATCAGGAGCCAGGCTAGATTTCTAACTCATACAGAGTCCTGCTTTAAGCGCAGTTCTTTGCGTGAGATGCGGAGTGTAACGCCCCGACCACTGATTCACCATTTAAGATGGCCTAATTAGCTGTGGAATACCTACTTAGTCGAGGCAATACTGCCGCAACTTCGGTTAGGAAAGTGCAAGGCTACAATCATATAGATATTCAGACATTAAGAGATATAATAGTGTTAACTTAAACATCTTATATTTTATGAAACCAGACAACGTTAACATTACTTAATATAACAACGATAACTTATATTAAAGTATATAGTCTTACATTCTAGTTAAGTTAACCTTAGCTTACAAGTTAGTAGCACTATTACTAGATGATTTAATAAGGTGGTAACCCTTGCCACTACGCAGTACCATCGTCCCCAGTAGTACCTAAAACATAAATACAAAACGTTATGAGCCGAGGCTCAGTAACAAGCTACTCTATCAGCGTAAATCCATTTTATTTGCAAATAGTAGGATAAAATAATTCAAACATTTAAGAAAACAATATTCATTTATTTGCACTTTAATATTCTATCATTCCATTTTATCAGTTTTTACTCTGGTTGATGTACATCAGTTAGTGCTAGGATGTCTCCCAGTATGTGTATGCACCATTGTGCAAGGGCCTGGACCCCGGGCATTACCCTACACCAGTAAACAGTAGTGGGTCAGTTCCCCTGGAAACAGTACGGTACGTCCACGACCTTCAGTCAGTCAGTGGATACAGTCAACCAGTCCTTTAACTGTAATTTATCATGTTACGTTTCTTTTACTTGAACAGTGATCAGTATAATTCAGTAACTTCGAGTCATTTAGTAATATCTCATAAACGGTATCATTTTTAGTGATCAATTATTATCACATATCAATTTATTGGAATCGTATGAACTTCATAATACTTAATTAAAACATGTATGAATAATAATCCTGTAACTCAGAAACATTGCTCATAAATAATTACCATTTCAGTAGCATGCCTTAATTTCATAAAATATATTTCAAGGGAGTTGCAGGTACTAGGAGTAGTTGTTACTTCAATTGCAGTATGATAACCCTCTTCTTATGTCCTTGATATCGTCGTTACTGAGCTTCGGGGAACGAGTTCTTTTAAGTTTCAATACGAGTATTTTATAAGTTAGAAATCAATAGAAAACATTAGTGTTAGTGCTCTTTAAGTACGATTCTTAGTTTACAATATTATTTATAGAGGTTATATAGCTCAACTTATTTAGCGATTACATGGCGAATTGCTAGGATATCTTAATATTGTAATAGTTTATAAGAATCCTTTATATACTTAACTCTCGAAAATTCGTAAATATTATTTAGAAATCAGATTAAAAGTATTATCCATCATTTAGTCAAATTACTATATTATAAGCTTAAAATTTAATAGTTACACTCATGTAAGTGAGTTAGTATTAAAAATTATAAGTGATTATAACTTTTGGACTAATTTATAAGTATATGCTAAAACATGTTATGTCTTAAACAATTAAAAACTTGATAACATTAGTCTACCTATAAATATTTACTAAATTGGTAATTCAAATTCTATATGTGATTTTATTAAACCAAATTTGAACATATATTAATATCAATATTACTTAAAAGTATGTCATGGACATTCAATTCTAGGAATACAAGGAAGTTTAGTAAATAAGTCATTTAAACCTATAAGTCATGAATTATGGATTATAACTTCATATAAACAAAACTTACCCAAATTAAAACAAGAGAAGAAGACCAAGGTTTGGTCTCCTTCACTGCTCACATTCACGTAAGGGGAGGAGAAGCTGGATGGGGTACTAAACCGGCAGAGTGGTAGCGGTTCACGTCGGAGAAGGGCGGCAGAGGGCGGTTATACGGTGGTGTTGTGGTGTTGGGTCGCAAAGATGAAGAAATTCATGGTTTGGGAGTTCTGGTCTTGCATGCCATTGACAAAGGAGGAAGATGGTGTTCCTCTTTTTCTTTTATTTTTGTATAGTGATGTTTGGTTGAAGTTGGGCTCATTTTCTCATTTTGAGTTTCTTTTGCTGGTTTAGGCTCATGAACTTAAACAAAGGGACATCAGAATTTTGTTGAAAACATTAAGTCTTACACCCAAATTTCTTGCAAGGATGACTACAAGATTTTAGTAATTTGATTTATACACTTTATTAATCATAAATTATTAAACGAATACTTAAAATTAGCTTAGTGATTTTTAATTACTAAATTTGGATCACTTTTAGTTTAATAATTAAGATTAGTTATTAATGAAATAAAATTAAAACTTGGGATTCTCCACGGAGTTTCTTTCTTATCTTTTTCAAAACGTGTGCCACGTGTACGCTTTTTAATGGACATGTCGCGACATGCGCTTAACACGTCATCCGGCGCCATACGCAGCTGGCGCAGGAGGTGCAACGCCGTTTTCCGTATATATATATAGGATCGATTTCCGTACATATTTGAGAACAGATTTTTCACATAACACTCGACGGATACCTTACAAACCTCTCTAAGGAACACATAACCTCCCTACAAAAACTCATACTTTCAGACACAAATACATCTAACCTACATGGTTTCATACATTCAAATTTTCAGGCTTCACGATTGCTCGTCCTGAAGGTTGTCAATCTCGTAGAACCAAGCCACAATATAATCCCGAGAGTCCTTAAATAAATTCTTTATTTTTATATTGAAGTTACTAACTGTTTTCTTTCATGATGGAGATTTGTAATATAAATCGTTCTACTGTATATTCTAAATCTTTTAAATTTCTTTTTATTGATTTTTATACATTATTATATGTCCGCCTGATTATTCTATGAATATTACATGATTGTCCTGGTTTATTGCTTTTATCACCCACGTGTTATTTTTGTTAATTAAATACCTAAAGAACTGTTCTAACATTAATCGATTTACTTTGGACAACCTGTTAGGTTCCCTGTCATATTGATTGCATAATAACATATCACTAAAAAATAGTTTTTTTATGTGTTTCCTGAACCAACTTAGACTAATTATCTTTAGGATGCTTAAAACATTATTTGGTTATTATTTTGCATAAACATTGACATGAATCGATATTTAGTAAAGACCAGCAACCGGCAACATAGTTCCAGACTGTGTTGTATCCTCTGATTTGTCCCTACGATTTCCCCATATCCAATTAGGTTTATGATTCTTACTTTAAAGAATTGTTGCCGACTTCAAAACAATTTTCAATACAAAACCTTTTACAGTGCGGTAGTCAAATGTAATATGCGTTCATCCCGCGTAGGCGAAATAAAAACACGCATACAGACGCGTTTAATAAAAAAGATGGCAAATGCGCCAAACGCGGAGGTCAGTGTGCCATGTGCGTCCATCACATTGGCCACACAGCATCAAACGCGCCAATGTGCGCCTAACATGTCGACTTGTGACTCATACGGAGTCTTGCGCCTATTGCACACCCTGTGTAAGACGCAAGTTTCTTTTTTTTTTTTCTTTTAAACACGCATTTACATGTGCACAACACCGATTGGGTAAACCGTGTCAGGAGCGCTTATGTGCGCCTGACACATGGACCTGCACCTACTGCGCCAATAACGCAATCAAGGCTCTACAGAATATGTTAATACAAAGGAACACACCCTTGTAGACCTTCCACTACATCCCTTGATCAGACACAATATATATATCACATGATAAAAACACAAATATCATCAGCTTGTGATCCTAAATAATTCCTAAATAATTCCATTCTGTCTAATAAGTATGCTTCAAATTGTTGCTGGTGGTATAGTATTTTACCCAGAGAAGCAACTCCGGATACTCCTAGAGAAAACAGATAATATAGATACAACAAAAGGTAGGTGTGCATGAGATGTCAAGATGTCAAAGACCTCAGATGGCTTCGCACCATAACGTCTAAATATTTTAGCTCCTCAGAGTGAAAACTTATCACCAGTAATCACCACAAGAGCAGATCCCATCCTTGAAATGATGGAATCTGTGCATATCCCGCACTATAATTTCTCGGCCTGTCACGAGTGAAATGTACTTGGTAGCATTGTGGCAATCACCGCAAACGCGGAGGTTTTTGCGAATGTGTATAGGTACACCATGACTTGTATTAATAAGCCCAAATGCAATGGCTAGTTTCTCACTATGGCTACTTAACAGTCGCTCCTGAACATCATCTTCTACATCATGTATAGAATTGGTATCAGGAACATAACCAATGGATTTTATACTTTTAAGAAGTTTATCCAGATAAGCATAAATCTCTCGTGATTGCGGATGCATTGTACTGCCAGAATGGAAAGTGTGAAACTCATTTCTTAGCTCCACTAAACTACAGCCAGGGGTCTTACGGAGCCCCTTCTTATCCATCATTGATCGCACCTCAGCTACTTTATCCCACATTGATGCTGCAGAATATATATTAGCCAGCAGTACATGGTAACCACCATCATCTGGATCTAGATCAAACAGTCTATTAGCTGCTTTTTCTCCTAGCTCAAGGTTCTTATGGATCTTGCAAGCTCCCAACATTGCTCCATATATGCTAACACCAGGCTCTATAGGCATGTTCTGGATGAAGTCCCAAGCCTCATCAAGAAGACCAGCTCGACCTAAAAGGTCTACCATAGCTCCATAGTGATCCATTGCAGGCTCCAAACTATATTCTTCCTTCATCATTCCAAAGTAATATTTCCCATCTCCAACCAGACCTGAGTGACTGCAAGCTGATATTATGCACAGAAATGTCACCTCATTTGGTTGGATAGGACCATTCTGCATTTCAGAGAAAAGTTTGAGTGCTGCTTCTCCAAGTCCATGTGTACCATATGCATCTATCATGACATTCCAAGTTGTCACATGCCTTTCATCCATGTCATCAAAAAGCCTTCTCGCGGTCTCAATTGCTCCACACTTTGCATACATGTCAACAAGAGCAGTCTTTACAAATACATTTGTGTCCAAGCAAGTTCTAATTGCAAGTCCGTGGATCCATTTTGCTTGGCGTAAAATGGATAACTCAGCTAAAGCAGGAATCACACTCACCAAGGTGAATGAGTCCAGTTTAATACCTCTTAATTGCATCTCACTAAAATAATTCAAAGCCTCATTCACACAACCATTTTGAGCGAAACCAATGATCATGGCATTCCAGGATACTCTAGTCTTATTTTTTAAGTTGTCAAACAATTCCACTGCATTGTCAACTTTGTTACATTTTGAATACATGGATATCAAGGAATTTGTAATAGAAACATTAGAGCCAAACCCCAGTTGATCAGACATTTTATGAACAACCATACCCTTCTCAATATCTCCCAAATCAGAGCATGCATGTAAAGCTTCCATGATCGACACATCACTTGGTTCAATTCCTTCTTCCAACATTTTCTCGAAAAGTGTCATTGCTTCTTGAGGATTCCCACTTTGAACATACCCATCAATCATGGAATTCCAAGTAACAACAGTCTTAGATTCCATGGAATCAAACATCAACCTAGCAGTCCCCACTGCTCTACATTTCGCATACATATCAACCAATGCAGTTAAAACATTCACATAAGTCTCGAAACCGGCCCTTATCACATAAGCATGAACAGATTTTCCCACAACTAGATATCCCATATCAGCCAGAGCAGGCAAAACTGTTATCACAGTAATCCAATCAGGCCTCTGTCCTTCCTCCTGCATTCTCACAAACAATTCCAAAGCAATCTTAGCATACCCATTTTGAGCATAACCAGCAATAAGTGCATTCCAAGAAGCCACATCTTTCTCAGGCATTCTATCAAACATCTTATACGCATCCGAAACCTCCCTACATTTAGCATACATATTCATAATTCCAGTCATTGCAAACAAATTCAACCCAAACCCACTAACAATCAAGTGCCCCTGAATCTCCCTTCCTCGCCGAATATCCGAATGATCACCACACAATTTCAACAAATACGTAAAATTATACACAATAGGCTCAACACCATCACACTTCATCCTACAAAAGAATGAAAACCCATCATCAATGCAAGAATTCAGAGCATACCCTTTTAACATAGTATGGTATAGAGCATCAATCTTATCCTCAATTGGGTCGAATACTCGAGCCGCCTCATCCAAAGATTGGAATTTGCAGAAGAGACTAACGAGCTTGGTTTGAAAGAGGTGTTCATGGTATAAGTTATGTTTGTATATATGAGGGATAATTTGGTGTAGTTCTTTAATGGAGGTGCAAAGTTCGAGGAGAATTGCAGTTGGGTGTTTGTAGATGTGAGAGGGAATGTAGACTCTTTGTGAGAGGGGTGGTCTGGAGAGAGAAAGTTGTGATGATGGATTAATGGTGGATGCAGATGGTAGAGATAAGGTTTGCATTGAAATTGAAATCATTTGTTTATTTGAATTTGCTTATTTCTGGAGTGAATTGAAATCATATACTAATCAAATTATTTGTTTGTTGGTGAGAGTTTTTTTTAAAAGTTTGAGTGGGGATTTTAGAAGTCGGAAACGGTGGTGGAGTAATGGAGGCTATGGAAGCATAAGAAAATAAAGTCTTGGTCAGAGTTTGGTTTGAGCCAAACAGTTCTCTATTATATAAGACAAAGGAGGAGGTGTGGTGTCCTTTTTTGAAATGCCTAAAATACCCTTAATGATCTAATTAATAGAATGAAAAAAATTACAAAAGCAAATCATTTAAAAATTCTCATTCGAACTTGCCATTTAAAACAAGTTTAAAATGGTATATGCATCAGATACTTCAATCAAAAATTAAAGTAAAAATTGTCAAGAATAAGTCAACTTTTGCGTTGACCGCTTTTAACAAGTCAACCTTCATTTATTCCAGTAGCAAGTAAAGCTTGTACATGAATTAGCTTTTAACAAGTTTTTTATTTATGACCTAAACAACCCCTACAATTTTGTTCAGTTTTAACAGGTGTGTATTCTAGAACTCATTAAATTGTTCTCTAGAACATATTTGCACTGCTTGAATTTTATAAAAGTTCCGTGAGAAACTTAAAACTGAACAAAATTGTAGGGGTTTGTTCAGGTTATAAGTAAAAAAACTCGTTAAAAGATAATTCATGTACAAGCTTTACTTGCTACTGGAATAAATGAAGGTTGACTCGTCAAAAGCGGTCAACGCAAAGGTTAACTTATTCTTGACAATTTTTCCAAAATTAAATGGACAAAATATTTATACCTTATAAAAAAAGATGGCATACATAACGTGCACATGAAAAGTCTGAACATTCACTACCTTTGATACTCTTTAATTCAGTTAAACCAACTCATTATTTTTGTTCTTTTTGTTCAATATTCATTCACAAAAAATAATGTTAACAATCACTCACAACCTTTTTATTTTTTTACATTAGCGAATTAATATATCTAAATTCATCTAACTGTTGAATTTTTCACATTTAAGTTTAATCATAAATAAAATACGAATGGAGTATCTAATAGAATAACAAATTTTGAAATTAACGCATGCATCGCGTGCATATGAAGGCTAGTTGTTACCAAGACTCAGGGCCTGTTCTCTTCGGCATAAAACAGCTGAACTGAACTGAACTGAACTGATCTGAACTGAACTGAACTTATCAGAGCTGAACTGAACTGAACTGAACTGAACTGAACTGAATTGAATTGGATTGAATTGAATTAAATTAAATTGAAATAAACTGAATGTAATAAACATATAAATAATATTTTAAACAAGAATAATATGAATATTAAATAATAATTATAATGATAAGTAATAATGAATAATAATAATAATAGTATTTTGGATATTTTTGAATGATAGTTATAAATAAATAATATTAATAATCATAAATTAATAATAATAATAATAATTAATGATAATAATGATAATTAATAATAATTATTTATATTATTTTTATTAATATATTAATATTTGATGATGATATATAATAACAATAATATCGAATAAGTAAATTAATATTACTATTTTAATAATTAAATTTAATAATATAAAAATATTTAGTAATAAAAATAATGATTGGGTTGGACCGCAAAAATTACATCATAAACCGTCTTGACGCGATTTGATTGGTTTATGGGCTAAAAAAAGTGGGTTTATTTGTGCTTTGACTTAAACCATGTTCTCTCCTAATAATAATAGTAATAAATGAGTAAAGCTATAATAAAAAAATAATATATAGAAACAACAACAATAATAATAATACTAAATAGTAATAATATATATTTAAATAATAATAAGAATAAGAGTAATTAGTAAAATAAATTATACCAACATAAATAATATTTAACAAAATGGTTATAAAGAATGAGCGAACTGAACGAACTTGAACTGAACTGAACTGAACTGAACTGAACTGAGCTGAATTGAACTGAACTGAACTGAACTGAACTGAACTGAACTGAACTGAACTGAAAATAAGCTGGGGAGAACAGGCCCTCAAGTCACAACTCACAAGACATTCGTCCAGCATATTATCGCTTATCTGACTCAAATATCTACCAAAAATCTGATGTTCATACTCAAAACCAAGACTCCCATAGTCCCATCAAACCTATTCTCCGTTTGACAGGACATATAATATTTTCTTATAAAACTTTTTTCTTCTCTTTTCGGTTTTGGTTGCAAATAAGTGTAAAATTATTTTTTCTCAAAGTAAAATTGCTCTTCTAATTATGGAAAACCATTCTCCCTTCAAAAGGAAGGGAAAAATGTTTTCGACACTTCTTTCACTGCCTCTTTACTTTCTTTTTCATTTTCCTTTCATCATTTTTCTTTTATAGAACCAAACAACGGAAAACTAATTTTTGAATTATGTTTTACATTTTAAATTGTTTTCCATGAAAATTATTTTACACTAAAAATGTCTTTCACCCAACCAAACAGAGCCTAAGAGTCTAAGTCATAGGTGTAGGAAATATTTAACCAAATATTTATTGAAGCTTTTCATATATGTGCGTCCATATTACTTGATACACTCCTTAAAATGATAAGGTGCTATTAATGTTATACTTATTTATCTCTCTCATAAAAGGCCCCAACGGTAATAAAGAAACACATTTTTGCGCTCATCTTTTTAAAAGTTAAGGCCCCACATCGACTGATTATAATTTAAAAGACATACCACAATACCAACTACCAATAATAAAATAAGAAATTAAATAAAACCCATAAACTATGTGTAGGTCAAACTATATCGATTATTATGTGACGAAGGAAGTATTTAACAACAAGATCAAACATAATCAAGCAAACAAGTTATAAGCATCTTCTACCTAAACTTTATAGCTATCTGATGAAGTATTAAGCAAAAGTTAGTTCTATGACACTATGTTAATTATAAAATCGATCTTAAATGTTGCATGATCGTTTGTAGGACATTATCTAACTAGAATTTCTTCTCTTCACCTTGAAAAAGTGGAACATTCGATAAACAAATTTTTTTATCATGAAACCATGTATGCTATATACTTAAAAGGAAAGTAATAAAACTATAAATACATACTTCCTTAATTCTTTTTTTATGGTTAGACTTCTACTTTTTTTAATTCTGACAATATATTATTATTATTATTATTATTATTATTATTATTATTATTATTATTATTTGATTTTAACTCACCCACTTCATCTCGTTTTCCTTTTGTTTTGAAGTAAAGTAAGATGTTGTATATTATTATTTTTCCATGGTTTACCCACATAACGTTACTCTTTCTCATGCACTTTTCCTTAATTGAGCAGCAGGTGATAGCATAGTGGTATTAACATCACCTCTGATTCCAGAGGTCACGGGGTCGAGTCTCATCCCTTGCAAAAAGGGCTCTCCAATTCCCCCCATTCCTTGCAAGGGACTTCATCTTACCTTAAAAAAAATGTACTTTTCCTTACTTTACCCCATACAAGATTATCTCTCTCCTCCTTACCATACTGTGTGTGTCCATAACAATTGTAATTTGGGTTGTTCATATTCGCATACTCCGGTCTTGCGTGTAGCTGAAAGCAGGGGCGAAGGTATGTTGGCCTTAGTGGGGTCAGTTGACCCCACTTAAATATGAAAATTTTGGATGTTTTCCTTATATAATTTGAGAATTTTGTAAATATTATGATTAATTTGATTGTTTGAACCCTCTAAAAAGTAGTAATTTTATTTTGACCCCACTTAATACATATTTTGGATCCGCCGCTGGCTGAAAGGGTAAGTTATATTGACTATCAATCTAGAAATAATAGCAAACAATACCAGAACAACAAATAACAAAGCAAGAAAGAACACACAAGAACTTTTACGTGGAAACCCAAGAACTTGGAGAAAAACCACGAATATGCACTAGGAACCGATGAACGTTCAAGAAAGATTACAAAAGCGCTCAAGAACTCTCTCTATAGCTACTCTCTCTCTAATATGTGAATAATGATGAATAATATAATAAAAGACGTATTAGGGCATCTATTTATACTCCTCCTTGGAAAAACGCATTTTCGGAATCGAAAACCGCACAAAAGCACCCGCGCCCGATCGGGTTGGGCAACCCGCGCCCGATCGGGCACTTAATGCCAAACTCCAAGATTGCTTTATGACCGAACGTGTGATTCTTTCCCGCGTTGTAATCGATGATGCTGCCCGATCGGACGAGTAGGCCCGATGCATCGAGTGAGGCTTCAAATCAGCTGCTGCCAAGTTCCGTTGCGGGCCCGATCGGGCGAACCGTCAATCTTTGTTTTTGACGCATTTCTTCTACGCAACCTTATCTCCACACCCCATACACCTCCATGAGCTTCATATAAACCATATACCCAACAGAAAATTCAGTCCATGACTAAATCTGAAAAATTATGTGATTTAGGTACCCGAATTTCTTGTATCGAGTCGTGGGGCACCCGAGATGAAATACGTTCTCAGCAGCCAAACTCACTGCCAAGTGCGAACTAATGATATAATACTTCTATCATCCTTGCCAACAGGCTAATAGAGTGATGGTATGAAGGAAAAAGGACCTATTTGAAAACATGTAATCAGCAATAGTAATTTGATTATAGGTGAGATGTGAAGGGGGGAAAAAGAATCAACACCATGAAATCAACCATAAAATTTCAGTATCAAATCGAAAATATGAATAAATAAACAAAATCATAATAACTATAAATTCAATGTACAAAATCCGGAAAAAAAATCGAGTTATTGGCTAACTCGTTAATTTAAAGCTCAATGGTCACCTGATATGGTTTACTCTCTACTCTATTTACTAGGTTTGAGTACTTGACCCGCTAAAAATTAAAAATTACCAACTTATTACTCAATTATTTAGATGTAGAGCACACAATGGGATTGGTGGGCGTTTTTTTTTATAAAAAAAAAACACTCCTTATTTTAATCGTCACAAAGAATAAAGGGAATATGTATTTCTTATCCATTATGTTGGCTAAGAAACTTGTATGTAATTACATAAATCACATCACATTAGTGATCAAGACTTGAATTCACTTATAAACAATTAGAAGAAGTTGTTTCAAAACTGGATTATTATAGACACATTTTTATTGTCAACGCGGTGTGAATGCGGATTTGACTACCTCATTGTAAATGTTTTAGTTCTGAAATTCGTTTCATAAAAGATGTCGTCAACTAGTATTTGAAGTAAGATTCATAAATCTAATTGGATATTTGGAAAACCATAAGGACACCTTAAGTACTTATCCAATGTAGATTTCCCCTTCATTGCTTCATAATTGGTCAATGAAACACAAATTTAGTCCAGAGGATAAGGGTATGAATATGATCATGATCAAATTCGCCTATTATTGTTGGTCTTCATTTAATACTCCATATGTTTCTTTTTAGATAATTCGCTTCATTTTGGGGGGAGAACCAAGGAGGAAGTCCAAAAGTATGAGAGGAAAACTGAAGAGGGGGGGGGGAGAGAAAGTGAAAAGTGAGAGATGAAAACTAAAAAGTGAATGACATGGGTGGAAAAAGAGGAGACAATACATGAGATATGTTACCAAGAATAGAGAAAGCAAAATTCTCTAGATTAAAAAGAAACGGAACAAAAAGGAAATTGTGTAGATTAAAAGAAATGTAGGAAGTATGATTCAATTCTAGAATTGTGCAATTAAATAACCAGACAATATTTTCAAGCAAACTGAAAACTACACTATGTTGGTACACTAATTAAGCAAAAGACTAATTTTTTATGATATGTTCTTTAAGAAATCAATTACTAGGAACCTAATCAAATTGTCTAAATTATATGTCTTTAATATTATTTAGAACATTTTATTTAGATCTTGATGAGCAAAATAAAGATATGAAGGGTAATGAAAGCAATATGCATGTGGTCAATGGTCATCCATATATGAAAACATATGAATAATATATATATATATATATATATATATATATATATATATATATATATAAGAAAGAAAGAAAAAGAAGCTGAGAGATCAGAATATACAAGACATGAATTATTTAAATTTCTACATCATGAAAAAATGTTAATAACTTCAAACAATTAAATTAAAATTGAAAGATTAAGGACCCTTAGGAATATATCAAGGTCGTCTGGTCTTAAATATTTGATCTTTGTGAAGAGCAATCTTGGAGCTTGAAGATCAATGGAGAATGAAGGTTTTTTTTTTGAAGTGTTTTTAGAGGAATATATTTGAAGTGTGGTAGAGGAACTCTCGATTGAAAACATACAAATGCAACACAAAATACAATGAGACAACAAATTTGGTTGATAGTCAAATTCATTAATGAAGAAAGATCTTATGCTGATTAAATAAACTCAAATGTTTTACTGTGAATGGGAAAGATATCGTAAATTTATATGGTTTTATGTTTTTTTTTGCAATTTACATTGAACTTATATCTAAATATTGAATTTTAATTTTGAATTAATTATTAACCCATTACATTATTTAAAATTCTTAGCTTATTTCTATTTGGTCCACTTTAAAATTAATCTCACCTAGGCTGAATAATATCACAATTTTGAATTTCATCTAAACTTGAATATGACCCGACCCAATCTGAAGCACCATAATACTTAAACTTTACCTAGTCTCGAATTTACCCAACTTGCATTGAAATCAATATACATCTAAAATGATCCAGTCTGAATAACTCGATTGCTACCTATATACACAAATCTTGAATCTAAATAACTATAAGACAAAAAGACAAAGTGGCAAGATGAATAAATTCTTATAATGTTTAGTGTACAACACTCTTTGTAGATCATTTATGGAAAAAATAACGGTTTTTTCACCATATACCCCTAACAAATTTTTTTTTGCACCATATATCCTTTCAACTTTTGAAATTCACCATATACCCCCCACTTTTGAAAAAAATACATCCACTTACCCTTAATGACTAACGGAGTTAAACCCCGTTAGTCATTAACCCCTAATCCCCCTCTAACCCTAATTAACTAATCTAAATCTACCCCTAATCCTAACTCTAACCCTAACCCTAATCTAATACACTAACCCTAATCTAATACACTAACCCTAACCCTAACTACCCCTCCCCCACCCCTTACCCCCATACCACCACCACCACCACCCCTCCCCTTTCCCCGTTGACCCCCTCCCCTTCCCCTACTGTGCGAACCCCCTCCCCTCCCCTTCCCCTGCTGCGCGAACCCCATCCCCGGCTGCGCGAACCCCCCCCCCCCCCACCTGCAATCGTGCGATTAAATCCAATTTCTTCTTCGATTATTCGAGTTTGTTTCAAGAATTTCTGCAAATTTTCTTCGATTATTCGAGTTTGTTTCAATAATATATGGGGAGGTGGTTAGATTGTTCGACCTGCAGGTGGGTGGGGAGGGGAGGGGAGGGGGGTTCGCGACAGGGGAAGGGGAAGGGGAAGGGAGGGGGTTCGCGTAGCAGGGGAAGAGGAGGGGAGATGGTGGTGACGGGGGAAGGGGAGGGGGTTTAGCAGGGGGAAGGGGGAGTGGGGTGGTGGTGCAGTGGGGTGGTGGTGAGGGGGTGGTTGTGCAGTGGGGTAAGGGTGGTTAGGATTAAGGCCCAAGTTAGTGTATTAGATTAGGATTAGGGTCAGGATTAGGGTTTTATTTAGGTTAGTTAATTAGGGTTAGGAGATGATTAGGGCCTAGTGACTAACAGAAGTCTAACACCATTAGTCAAAAGGGTAAGTCGATATATTTTTGAAAATATAAGGGGTATATGATGAATTTCAAAAGTTGAAAGGGTATATGGTGTAAAAAAAATTGTCAGGGGTATATGATGAAAAAACCGAAAAAATAAACTACGTCTTGGATTTTGTTTTTGCAGCTTTGGAGTGATAATCGTTGATGCCAACCTACTAGGAATGTAAGGTGACATATCGTTCACTTGAGTTTTACGTGGGAATATACATATGAGGATCGACATGACTTGAATCTTACTCAATTTTGTTTGAGTACTGTTCGCGAGTAGGCGGCACAAATTTGATGTACGCTAGCAACTTGTTGACTACTTTTATACAATAATTTTAAGAGAACTTTGAGAGCTCTTGAAAATAATTATATTGTGATCCTCTCTAATGAAAGAGGAGAGATATAGGGACTGAAGGCCCACTCTTGGAGTTGGTAGTTTCGAGATTGGGCCATTATTACCTGAGAGTCTATTTTCCTAGTCTATTTTGATAATTCTTAATTTGATATGTGACATCACATATTTTTAGTACCTACACCATATTTAGTGAAAAATTAATTTGGATTACCAAAAATCAATTTCAATTAATATAAAGTAATTCAATCAGTGAAAAATTATTGAATCAGTAAAATTATCTAAACTACGGGTTAAGAAAATGACAACTAATTTTTTTTGCTGAATTCATCTTTTATTTTTCTACTGAAATTAGATGATTTATTTAACTTATATTAAACTTTTTGTTGCTGACATATACTTTATCTTACTTAGGGTCTAAACTATTTAAACTTTTTTTTTCCAGAATTTTTATAATTTTTTAGAACTTTTTTAATGTCTTCTTAAGTTTCTTGTAGCATTTCTGAAATTTTCTGAACATCATTTTATGGAGTTTTCTTAACAATTAAGAATCTTTCAAAACTTTCATTACCGGCTCTAGTCAATCCAATAAGTTGTCATTTTCTTTCTCATTTCCCCACTATATTCCTTTCTCTTTCCCTTATGTGAACCATTGAAATCCTAAATATTTATAGGTCCACTTCTAAATATTATTTTAAGGTTCAGGTATGGTGGCATCTTCCCTACAATATACAATAAAACTTAACTTTGACGGTTACTCGGACATTTCTAAGATTACTTGAAACGAGTTTACGGGCCAATGTGTATATAATGGATTTGTTTACTCCAATAATTGCTGAAACTATTGCCATTGGCGTCCTCATGGCTCATGAGATGATTATCTCCAGTCTCGTTATTAAAGGTGATATCCTTGTGCTACTAAATATCCTTCCAAAACTATATCAACGTCCTTGGAACATCCAACTCATTATTAATGAGATTCATCACATTATTTTAGCTTTTAAGTCAGTTCACATACCTTAAGTCGATCGAAAAGCTAATCAAGTCGCTAAAAACTTTCAAAGTTTGGTCATACAATTCCAAGCCCAACCTAGAACGATTAAGATTTTTCCTTAAGAAACGTTCTCCTAATTTTTATTTTTGTACCTTTTCACTCAGAAAAAATATAATAGTAATGATCGTTAAGAGCACTATTAATGATGATTGAGAAATAAGATCATCTCATTCTCTTTCTAACTTTCTCTTTCTAACTTTCTCTCTCTAAAAAATAACATCCCACAAATTTTCCCACTTATCTTCTTAACAATGAACCAAAAAAGATCATTCAATCCCAAATACTTTTTCCTCTCTTTCTTACTTTTTGACCCCACCCAACTACTTTTTCTCTCTCATCACCCAACCACCATCATACAATATTTTTATTATTTACTTTTTAATGATATGAAATATTCATTACTAATTAATATTTTATTATTAATTAATCAAATTATTAATTTTAAAATTATAGTTATCATTTTAATAATTAAGTTATCTACATAATTAGCTTTTATTATTACGTAGCATACATAATTAGCGTTTTTATTAAGTAATTGAATACAAAATTAGCTACCACTATCTTATGCATACATAATTAACGATCTACTAATTAATTTATGCGACACAATTAGCATTTTAAATATATTTTTAAGAACGAAATACATAAAATGCTACATCGGTGCGACAATTATAAACTTAATTAAGAACGAAGTACATAAAACTTAATTAAGAACGAAATACATAAAACTTAATGAAGAACGAAATACATAAATGCTCTTAGTTGGCGTTACGGCCAAAATTCGGCCATATATTGGCAACCAAATCATGTTTCATGGATTGATGCACATGTTGGTCTTCAGTTGCATCTTTATTCGCCATGTAACGATTGATATCTACGATCTGATTATGATAATATTCTAACTTGTCGCCATTATTACTTGTGTTTGTAGTGAATTCAGTATTATCTGTGTAGTGTGCATATGTATCTCGTTCAGCTTCCACAATCATGTTATGCATGATAATGCAAGACAACATGATGTCATTCAGAATTTCCTCATCCCATGCGAGGGATGGTCTACGAACTATAGCCAACAGAGATTGCAGCACCCTAAATGCTCTCTCAACATCTTCTCGAGCTCCTTCTCGGTGTTGAGCAAATAACTTATCCTAGCGAGTTTGAGGACATGTAACCGATTGAATGAATGTTGCCCGATTCGAATATATACCATTAGTGAGACAATAATCCTTATCATATTGGTTACCATTCACCATAAACTGCACGGGTGGTGCTCGACCTTCTAAAGCATCCCTAAACACAGAAGATCGGTGAAGAACATTTAGGTCATTGCACGAACCTGATATCTCGAAGAAAGAATGTCATATCCATAACTCAGCAATAGCTTCAGTAGCAACGCCAACTCTTCCTTGATATTGTCCTTTCCATTTCGACGAACAATTTTTCCATTCCCAATGCATACAATATATGCTACCAATCATGCCTGAAAATCCACGTTCTTCACCAAATCTAAGTAGTCTTGCCAAATCATCTAGAGTAGGCCGCCTCAAGTACTCGGCACCAAATTGGTTGATAACCCCCTTTGTGAAATTCATTAATGATTTTCGAGTTGTGCTTTCACTAATTCTCACATACTCGTCAAGCGAGTCCGCCGCTACCCCGTACGCAGGCATTTGAATAGTAGTTGTACACTTTTGTAGGGGTAATAAACCTAAATGTCCCGTACAATCATTTTTTTGAGTGAACCATACATCATTTGCAATGACACTTTCCATAATCCGAAGAAAGATATGTCGCTGCATTCGAAATTTTCAACGAAATAAATGAGCAGGATAGACTGGTTGATCAACAAAGTAATCATTGAACAATTGTCTATGACCTTCCTCCCTGCCTCAATTAGGCCGTTGATGATCCTCATTATCATCAGTCACTTTTGCTCTTCTATTCCTTGGTGTTGGAGTAACATTTGTTATAAGAGTTGGAGTGATGAGTCATATTAATATAGGTATTTCATGATGCATTTAGGTTGCATTTTAGAATCATTTAGTTGCATTCGTAGTCCATAATTGCGTATAGTTACTTAAGTTGAGAAGATATCACTCTTGTGTGTGTTTTCGGTATTTTTGATAGTTTTCAGGTATTGAGAACACAATTGGAGTATTATTGGACAAGATTAAGCGTGAAAAGCATTTAGGAAGGAGCTAAGTCAAATGAGGAGTCCAAAGGGCATCTTCGAGTCAGATTGCAACCCAAACATAGCGGAAACATATTAAAAGAAGTATGGAAATTGAGTCATGTGCACTATTTTGATCATAACTCATTATCCAGAGATCAGAATTTAGTAATTCTAGTGGGGTTGGAAACTAGACTTGAATAGCTTTCCAACGGTGTATCACACGCCCCGATACGACTTCTATTTTGCGAGATATGGTCTTTACAAGTTGACGCTGTTTTGCAGGTCGAAAACCCGCGCCCGCGGGTTATTCCGTGTTGCTTAGTCGAATAGGGCTTTATCTTTTGACGAATTAGACTCTATTTTTCTAGTTGTTTTAGGAAATAGAAAGGTATAAAGACTCAAGGGAATATTATTATTTCTTATCTTATTTTCTATTTTGTTTTTTTCCATCGTTAATTCATTGGAGATTAGGACTCTTTTTCTCTCAATTAGTGAAGAACCCTAGTTTTGCTTTTTCCCCAATTACATTGAACTTTCAATAGAAGCTTTGATTTTTGCAAGATTGGTTCTACAATTGGTATTATTTTTTTCTCTTCTTATTCCTATTCAATCCTTTATTATTAATTCATGTTTGCTTATTTAATTATGAATATGTCTTCCCCAATTATGATTGAGTAGTCTATTTCTAGGGTTTAGGGGGATCCATGATCAATTAGGAAGGGATGTTTATTAAAGTATTGATTTTTATTGATGCATGTTGATTCCTATTGAATGTTTTTATGTCTATTCAATCCAATTTGGCCAGATTTGATTGTTATAGTTTGCAATATTAGGTTATGCGCCGAGAGGTATAAACTTGATATTAAGGCTAGTTTCAATAGGTAGAGTTGGTATTAATAAATTGCGAGAGCCTGTTAATACCGTTCTATTGTTGATTTAGACTTGAGAGAGCGAATCAACCTATTTAACTGCATTATTAATTGTTGATTTTTGTGTTTCATCCCGAAATATTGATCATTGGTGAACCTATGCCCTAGACTTTTTATTATTGATAATTCTTGATATAGTTATAGTCTAGTTTAGTATAATTCTCACAAACCTCGTTTCTATACTCTAGATTTGACTGACAATTAGGAAAAGAACACTGTTTCTCTGTGGATTCGACCCTACTTCCCTGACTACTATTTGTTAGAGGACTTTAGGATTACTTTTGATAAGGTGATACGACTTTAGCCTGTCATGGAGCAAGTGGTTGAACAATATTGGTCAAGAAATCATGTATTTCTTGATCAATTCTTGCTCGGGATGATCTTCTTTCATCAAAACTAGAGGAACTAGAGGAACTTGAAGGGGAAAAGTTCAAGTTGAAGGAGTTCATTCTACAAATTAGCGATTGTCTTTAGATTTGGTGTGAGCAAATGGTGAACAAGGATGCTTGAGTTATATAGCAAAAAATAATATAAAGGCAAGGACAATAATGAAAAAAGTAGTACAATACATAAAAGCAGAACAATAATGTAAAAACCAGTACAATAACATTAAAAGCAGTACAATAATGTAAAAAGCAGTTCAATAATACATAAAAACAGGATAATAATGTAAAGAGAAGTATAATAATGTAAAAAGCAGAAAATAATGTAAAGGGAAGTACGTACAATAATGTAAAAAGCAGAAAATAATGTAAAGGGAAGTACAATAATGTAAAAAGCAGTACAATAATGTAAAAAGCAAAACAATAATATCAAAAGCATCACAATAATGTAAAAAGTAGTACAATAATGTAAAAAGATGTATTTAGATGTCAATTCATATAATAAGTAAAGCTTAAAATTTACACAAGTATATTTTCAAACTTTTTTTTATATTAATTGAACTTAAACATACAAATATTAACTTTTACATAAACTTCTACATCAAACATAATCAAAAATTTAAACTTAAACATAAACTAAATTGGAATGTAAACTAAGCATAAACTAAACTCAAACATGAACTAAAATTTAAATTTAAACGTAAACTTAAACATCAACTCAAACTCAAACATGAACTACACTTAAACATAAACTCAACTTAAACATAAACATAACTTAAAAAATTGCATTATTCGTCAACCAAGTTGTTAGTGTCTCAATCATACCTGCCTCAAATGGTGTTAGATTTTCCTTTGCATACAATGCTTGCAGCAAATCCATGTTCTTATGATACTCTTGCACTTTCATCATCCTGGTTTGCAGCGTTATTTCTTGTTCCTTTGCAACAACCTTCCTTGTTTGAATCTCCAACCGTTTGTCTTCTCTTTCAACATTTGCACTCCTACCCTCTGAATGGATTCGAAGTCTTTCATTAAATGAATTGAAACACTCAATTGTATAACCAAATACCCCTTTGAGCTTAGACTTCGCTTTCTTAACACCATAGGGGCGTGTGTCCACATCACCTCCTTCGCCACTAGTAGGTGTCTCGGGCATTGAGTCGCTTCTATCAACTCTCGACCTTTTATCATTACTTCTACTTCCAGGTGAATCCACATTTTCTTGTGGATTTTGTAACTATGGACCTCCATTTACGAAACTTCACCAACATTTTCCAAGCATGTTTGAGGATGAACCTACCATGTTTCCTATTATGTAATAAATGAGCTTCTTTCAGAACATGATTATCGTTTTGACTACTCTTCTTTCTTGTAAGAGTTTCATCATAAAATACGACCCACCTTAAAATCCGTGGAGCAAGTCTACTCCAACGACCTTTCATCATATCCGCATTTCTTGGAGCAATTTCTATTGGTTTTGTTATTCTTCCTGTCTCGAAAGCTTTCCAAACTTTTCCCCAGAATACACCTTTCATTTGGCTCGTCCCAATCACCTTATCAAGAGAAGTATTCATAAATGTAAAGAGAAGATTTTCATCTTCAACATGATCCTAAATACCACCAGAACTTGCTTCTGCGATAAGTGGGTTTTGCGATTGAGTGGGTTGTGATGGTTGCCGAGATTGATTAGCTGATAGTAATTGCGAAAATGGTTGAGTTGGTTGAAGTCATCACTTCTTGGTATTGACCAACGCCATCACCATGATTATAGCTGGTAAAGTAGACACGTACCCGTTGACCCGACCCAAAATACTCGACATGAAACCCGTTTTTCACACGAAAATAACGACCCGAAATAGAACTGAAACTCGAAATAACCCGGTGACCCCGGCCCGAATCTAAATAGATCTGAACCCGAACATACATGAACCCAAATCCACCCGACCTGAAATTGACCCGATAATGATGACCACAATCCGAACCCGACCCGAAATATTGTCATATTAGTTACTTTTTAAATAAATTTAAGGAAAATATTGTCATGAAATAATATAAATGATTTAGCCATTGATCATTAATTATTTAATTTACTCTCATTAGTCTTATATGTGTTATATTTATTGTAACACCCCCAAATTACTCACTTTTAAATAAATAATTTAATAAATAATATTTGAGTAATTTAGGAGTATTACCGCCACGTGACTAACACGCTTTCGGCAACCAACTACTAACTAACCAAAATAACTTGCAGCGGAAGACTTTAACCAAAAATAATAATACTTCTTTATTAATAAAAGTAAATATTGTCTCAAACTCAAGATAAATGAAACACTCTAATCTAGGTGAAGATCCCCTTCCTAGTATGCTCCCATGCACATCCAAAATTCACCTGCAAATCTGCTTACCAAAAAGGTAAACAGGGCAAAGCCAAATAGGAAAAAGAAAATACGCGTCAGTATAAAACTGAGTACGAAATGTACTAGATAAGTAACACATTTGTTAGTTGTAACAATTTTTCATTTCGAAAACTCCATCACCAATAATTCAAGAATAACTCTTTAAGAATAAACTATTTTCAAACACTTAATAATAATTCAAGAATAACATTTTAAGAACAAACTCTTCCAAACACTTGAATAATAATTCAAGAACAACCTTTTAAGAACAAACTCTTTCCAAACACTTGAATAGTAATTCAAGAATAACCTTTTAAGAATAAACTCTTTCCAAACAACTTGGATTAAAAATAATCCTGAAAACAATTCCTCTTCTTATCTCCCCTTCTATTTTGCTAAGTGTGCACACCCCCAAGCTAGTCATCCCATCACGGAGCTATATCAAGGGGTAACTATAATTGCCAACAAGTGGACTTTGAATATCTTGATACTAATCAAGCGGAAACAATAATAATATGACTTGTAAGTCATGATAAATCTCCTTTTCTCATAAACAACATTTTGAACATTCAAAGTTCATAAAAAGCAATCAACCTTTCCTTGTAAAAATATAATTTTCCAAAAACGATAACAAAACTTCTATATAAAATATATTGATAAAATCATTCCTTCTTTTCACTTTCAAGAGTGAATAATAAAAATTGTAACCATTTTAAACCAAATTTCTAAACCAATCCAACCAATAAAATCAATAAACAACTTTATCATATAAACCACATTTTAAAAGATCTAGCTACATAACGTACCTTGATCTTGCACAAACTATACTAGTATCTTCACTTATTCTTATACTTGAGCTTTCTCATAACCAACCAACAAGTAATCTACCACATGAACTTAATCATGAATTTAAACATGAAGTTATCATGAGCATAATATTTTTGAGTAAGAAATATGAAAATATTTTTCTTAAACAAAAGAAATTGAAACTTGAATAAGAAATATAAAACTAGAATAGATAGGAAGAGAAAGAAGAACTTTGAAGTAAGAATTATGATTTCAAAGTTTTTGTGTGGAAAAGATGGCTAAAGGTGTGGGGTATTTATAGGAGTAGAATAGAATACTTAATTTTCAAAATTAAAGAGTTTGTAACCTTCACCATAAATTAGGAGTTAAACCAAGATTTGTAACCTTCATCATAAATTTGGAAAAACAAAACTCCCCCATTTACTTCACAATCCCGTCAAAAATAATGGCCTAAAAAAAATTTTTTTTTTTTTTTTTTTGGTTTTTGAATAATTTTGACTAGGATTTTAAACCAAAAGTTTAACAAATCCAATTTTGGCGCCATATTCCGCCAAAATAATTTAAAACAATAAATATACTAAAATATCCTTTGCTTAAAATATTTATTTTAGAAAATAAATATAAAATACATATTTATTTATTTAAATAAATACTAAAAATACGGGGTATTACATTTATTTACGAGATTGAAAACTTGATCTAATCCGACCCGATATGTCCTGAAATCTCATGGGCTCGATATTAACCTGCAACCGAACGAACCCAACAGTAACCCGAATACAAAGTTGACCCGATTATGACCCCGACCCGTATGACCCGTTTGCCACCTCAAACCATGATCACCTTCTTGGTAGTGACCACTACCATCAACAACATCATTGTTTGGAGATGAATCTTCTAGATATTGAGAAAATCCATAATTAAGATCAGGTTGACGATATGAAAGGTTGACATTTTCAGATGGAGATTCATGGTAGAAGTCACATATTGAGGAAAATAATATTGAGAATTTTCACTCCTTTGATTGGTATTTATTTAAGAGGTTGACCATAATTTGGCTGATTTTGAGAGGGTTGACGATAATTTGACTGATTTTGAGAGCTATTTAAGCGATTTTGTTGTTTAGGCATTTGATTTTTTGAGCGGTTTTGGGGTGGATTTCTTATATAATTAGGCTGATTATGATCCATAATTATAAGAATTTGAAAATAAAAGAGCAATGGAAGAAGAGCTAATGAAATAAATTAGAACAAGTAGAAGAAATTAGTGAAGATGGAGAAAATTAAGTGTGTCCAAAATATAGCAAAATGAGTCTCTATTTATAGAGCTCGAAAAAATAGAGCCGTTATTTTAATTTTTTGGGATTTGTATATTTTAAAATATCACCGTTACAAAATTTACAACAGTTATATTGTTAATGGCCAATAGCAACATGACATGTGGAAAGGCGTGACAAATGTCACGCTGCAACTGGTGCTGACACACGTGCCTGACTTTTTAATTTTTTTTGGTTTTCCGCGCAGCAAAACGCTGTGTTTTGGCTGTGAGGAAAACCAATTTTTTTTTAAAGTCAGATTAGGCAGTGGGTCGCACTCCCACGCGTGATCATCCTTTCACTCATCCCATACCAAATTTTTTTCTCCAATCACCCTTTGATCTTTTTCCCAATCATCATTAAGAGGTTTTTTTTTAAAGATCAACTACTTGATTTTTTGTTACACTTATCATTAAAGATGCTCTTATAACCATCACTTTTGAGGAGAAGATTGTATTATATGTTAGCAACGTAGAAATATATAAGAGTACTCCTAATCGTTGCCCTCCTTGTGGGTTATGAGGAGAGAGAGTATAAAAGTAATATTAGTTTATTAGGAGAAAGAAAAAATTTGGCCAAAAAACTGATGCCCACTCTTCATGATAGACTAAGAAAAAGAGGAGCAAAGAAGAATTGGAGGAGAGAGAACATATGGTGAGGTAGATGGAAAAGTGAAAAAGTAATAAAATAATTAATGATCACAAACTATAGGGCAACTATTGGTTGTACTTTAAGAAGTAGAGTGTAGAGGCTTAGGCTATGTTCAGTTCATCTTATTTTTGCTTATTCCAGATCTAATCAAATCAGATCAAATCAGATCAGAAAAAATAAGTTCAGATCAGATCATATCAGATCAGATCATGCTTATATTTAAAAGCTCATTATTACTATTAATACTAGTATTTACTAGTACATTTGTTCAAAAGGATCATTATTGTTACTGTTGTACTTATTAATTATTAATATTGGTAATTATTATTAATCTTGTCATTATAAATGTCATTGTTATCATTATTTTAAGTTATTTTGTTCTTATTAAATAATAGAAAATTAAAAGCCACGTGTTAAGAACATAAGACTGGCGCAAAAATAAAAAATATATAAAATATGATAGCTCAAATTCATGACAACGAAACTAATAAGTTCGGATTACATTTCAAAATAAGCTAAGTGCGAGATACAAATTATAAATTTAGTTTCGGTATACCTCTTTTTACCGAATTCCAAATCTCTCTAGCTATTTGAAATTGCACGCTATCCATTTCTTTCTTGCGCAAGTCATAGTTGTTTGTATATCTTATTTTATTTTATATGAAAAAAAAGAGTTGAGTCTGCCGACTTCTCTAGTGTGAAACATTTTTTTTAAGGGAAAGTGTGAAACATTTTATAAGTGCTCTTATAAATCAATGACTTGGGTTATATAATTATTTTTAGTAATAATTATTATTATTATGATTATAATTATTGTTGTTATTATTATAATAATGATAATAATAATAGTAATAATAATAATTATTAATGAAAGTTGTGTAAAAGTTGTGATAGAAATAAAATGATAATAATAGTAATACTATAAATAAGATCTTATATTGTATTCCGTCAAAAAAAAAAAAAAAAGATCTTATATTGTATTGCATAATAATGAATTACAAAGTAATAATATAATCAATATATATATATAAAAGAGGAACTTTTCGGGAGCATAGAACGCGCCACCTAGGATTGCCACGTCATCTTATTAATTTAGAGATAAAATCAAAAAAATTTATCTTTTAGGGATCTATTATAACTAGGAATCTTTTATACGTACTACATTTAGAGTTTGAGAGATAATAAAATTTAGAGTTTGAGAGATAAGAATTTATTCACTCTACGGCTATGACAAAAATAAAAAAAAATTATCTTTTAGGGATCTATTATAACTAGGAATCTTTTATACGTACTACTATACTGTATATTCACTCTACGGCTATGATTCACATATAAAATCACAAAATAAAAAAAAAAATTGATTCATGAGATTTGCCTAAACCATACGATCGATAACATCTAATGAACTGCTGCAAATCTACTAAAGTAGCCAACATTTTCAATGACAACTTCTATGCATTTGTGGCCACTCAATATCTACTTTATTTTATTTTTACACTTTTATTATAGTGATAGACTGATATGTTAATTAGTTGACAATACCGGTCAACATGCCTTAACTTATTAGAGATGGAAAGAACCATTGCAATACTAACTTTATATCAACTTTTTATAAACTTTATTAATATATAATTAAAGATATTAAAGATAATCTAAAAATAAGGGTATAATGACAAATATTTTATCAATTCTTTTTCTACTACAATAATAGGTTTGGGCATGATTTTTAAGAAAATAAAAAAAATGTGTAGTTTATACTCCTTTAATTAACAAGTGTAGGGGATAAGTAAATCCTTAATAAAATAAGCGCAACTTTATGAGGCAATTTGATGAATAATTAATGATGATTTTATTAACATAAAGTAAAGATAATATTGACAATTATAGTTGTTTTTTTACTAAAAGTTGATTGGTCCAAATAGATAATTAATAGATGAAGTATGTAAATAAAATCGTGTTGAAAAATCTCATTTTACAGTAACACAAAATCAATAATGTTAACAAAAAATTACAAAAAATATATATAAAAAACAACCCGTGCAACGCACGGGCTTCAAAACTAGTAGTAATAATATATTTTATAAAAGATAAGATCTTGTAAATCAGACTAGATCAGATCAGACTAGATTAGATCAAAAAAATAAGTTCAAATCAAATCAAGTCAGATAAGTTCAAATCAGAAAATTTCAGGTGAACTAAACATAGCTTTTAGAGGGTAACTTGTTAGGCTATGTTTAGTTCACCTGAAATTTTCTGATCTGAACTTATCTGATCGGATCTGAACTTATTTTTTCTGATCTGAACTTATTTTTTCTGATTACAAGATCTTATCTTTTAGATTTTTCTCAATATATAAGAAAAAATATAGTCATGTGGGGTCTTGTTTATTCGTCTCAATGAGTACTTTATTAATATACAATTATTATAATTTTTACTAATATGTAATGAAAGATATAATGATTTTTAAATATAAGCATGATCTGAACTGATCTGAATTTATTTTTTCTGATCTGATCTGATCTAATTAGATCTGAAATAAGCAAAAATAAGGTGAACTGAACATAGCCTTAGTTGTTCAAATGTTCATTCACTCTAGTGACTGACTTTGACTCAGTAGGCACCCTATTAATTTTGTTTGCGCTAACTAGATAATTTCCTGCGCTTTTTTTAACCCGACAAAGAAAAACCAAAAGATATTTCCCCCCTTGGCTCAAAAAAACAGATGATGTTAAACCCCTCACACATTACACAAACCCCTAAAACCCTAAACTCGCCTGCAACCCCCTCCACCCTTCTTTCTACCTCAAATTAATGGAACTTTAAAAATGGCGATAATATAAAACCTGCTAAATTCTTCACCATTTTCTTTTCCTCAATTTAATTTTTCATGGCAACTCAAACTCACCATATCTATGGACCTCTCACTCTCTCTCCTACGACCAGTCTCTCTGACTTCGACGTTTGTAATTTGCTCCCCAAAACTCCTCTTCAGCTTCAAACACTCGAACATTTGTATGCTGGTAATTTTTTTACGTTAATTTCTAAAACTCATTTCTCAATTCATTTGGTATTATTCAAGCATTTTATTTGCTAATTTGTCACTCTTTTTTTTGTTTGTGTGTTAATTTTGTTAATTGTTACTAGTGATGAAGTAGTATTGAGTTCGTTAATTGACAGAATTAATAGTAATCTCAATTCAGTTGGCATTTGGAAATTGTTGATTTTAGCTTGTTCACTCATTTTGAGTTCCATCGTTTAGGTGCTTTTTTAATTTGTGATTTATTAATTTTTGTTTTGAATATGTATGGATACTTATTAGTGATGGAGATGCACATATCTCGCTTCAATCGCTAGTTTTTGCTCTTTTGGTTCAGTGCGATGGATTACTGAAATTGCAATCAGTAGTGTTTTCATGTTGGTTAATATTATTGATAGGCCGTTTTTTTATTGACTTTTTGGGCTATTGATTACTGTTTGAGTTGTTTATGGGTGAATTTGTGGGGCATTAATGATATGCTAATTGTTTGGGTTATATGAACAGATGATAAGCATCCGACACGGAGTAGATTGAAGGACTATGCTTCGGGTTTAGGGCTCTCTTATGAGCAAATAAGTAGATGGTATGTTCAGCGACGTCAAAGAGATAAACAAGATGCTGCCAGAACTCAAGGAGTAAATGTGTCAGCGCAGAGAACTGCAAAGGGGAAGGGTAAAATGGATAAGAAGAAGAATTTGTCAAGTTTGGAGCCAGGAGAGCATGAGAATTGTAAAAGACGACCCTTTTTGGCGCAAGATATGCTGTATTCTCCGGACCATATATTTATGAAGATATTTAGGAAAGATGGTCCCTCCCTTGGTGCAGAATTTGATCCTCTTCCTTGTACAGCTTTTCAAGGTCGCAAAGGTATTGCTGGTTGGTCTTCTCTATTTCAAATTACATTCACTTTGATTTTAGGTGTTTTCCTTTTTCGAGGTTTATGTAACTGATTGATTTTTTTAGTCACATAAAGTACGTTATGAGTCTCTTATCTTGGATATTATTGCGTGCATTATCTTTCCTTGGTTCATGGTAAGCTTATAATATTTTTTTGCCAACAAAGCTCAGCAGAATTTACAAATTTCTACCAACATACTCCGAATTTATAATGACAGCTTTTTAGGAGTTATTTAATTTTGAGGTAACTATAGCCTTCTCTGAGATCCGCACTGCCTCCATTCTGCACCATTAACTATCTATGTGGATTTTCTTTATTTGTTGTTTCTGAATGGTGATGCCATGCTGAGTCAGTTTGAAGACTCTGTTTTCCCCTTAGGTATATATGCTCACTACACTAATGAAAATTTAAAGGCTTATAATTCTACTTGTATCCCACATTGTTTTTGGTTGCTTGCTAATCTTGGAAGTTGGAATAGAGAACTATATTTGTTAGTTGTGTGTGCGCATAGGATGCAAGGTCTATAAAATTACTCAGAATTTGGTGAATGTTCTGTTTGAAAAGGCCCACTTTTGTAGCAGCGACCCTGTTTGGTAAACAAGGAGGTAATTCCGTCTCCCTAGTATCTTTCTCATTGCTCTGGATATAGATGAGTTGATTAAATTCCTGCTATAAGTGAATACATGGTGTACTAAAGTTTTTCTTCATTCATCTATCAACACTCAACATTAAATCAAGTAAATACATGGATTCTATACTCTACCATACTAAAGTTTGTAGAATCCTTTTAGCCCCCAAGACATGCTCTACCTAAGAGTTCAGTAATTCATTATAATTCAAAAAAGCTCAAAACCGTCGATTGTAGTTAGCAAACCACTTTTTTAAACTACACCTCAAAAAACATGTTACCCACTAACACTTTTACATAGCTTACAGTCCTCACTGTTGTTCATTTATGTTACTCGTCATGGGGAGTGTCAGGTACAGGATACCCCAAGGGCCAATCACTATTCACTTCAAAATTCAAAATTTCAGACATGGGGAGAACATCCAACATTCAGGAACACAACATTCATGAAACAAATTCCCGATTTCAGAACAGTTTTGCAGATGCTTTTAATGTCAAAGATACACATAGTGACATAACTGCAATTCAGGTTCATTTGTTATGCTAGTTCTTGGAAAATGCGACTCTGAACTCTCAAGTGCTTCTATAAGCATATATCACTCAATTTCATCTTCTCTTGCACTTTCTTCTTAGAGGTTTTCTCTACGAGTTTGTAGTTCAAAATAAGTGAGGACTAAAGCACCATGGTTGCAAACTAAAGAATCGGGTAAGGATTCCATACCCTTGTCAGAATGTTTATTAAGGTAAACAACATTAGCTCAAGAGTGGATGTAGCATAGTTGCTGATAAAAAGTCTTTAATAATAAAATCAAAAATAAGGAACTTTTAGTTCTTTGTAAAATTCTTCAGAAATGCTAAGGACCTTCACATTTCAATCAAATACAGAACAAGCGAGAAGGAGCTTAAGAATATTGAGGAATCTTCAAATAACAGTTCATCCTTTCTTACCGGTACATGAAGTATGTACAAACTATAAAGCCCCCTCCCACCATAGAAGAGTAGTCACGTTGATTCTTCCACCATACCTACAACAAGATTCCAGGGATACTTCTCCGATTCTATTTTTGAGCTAAATCTGACTCTATAACAGCAAGGCTCTATACTATCATTCTGCTCATCTAGGCATATAACACATTTTACTTTACATGGTATAAACATTGCAAGAGCATCTACATACCCCATCTTACCTTATAAGTTCTAACATAAATCAAGTAAATATTAAAGTAGTGATGTTAGAACTTAGAAGGTAGGATGGGGTATGTAGATGCTCTTGCAATGTTTATGCTATGTAAAGTAAAATGTGTTATATGCCTAGATGAGCAGAATGATAGTATAGAGCCTTGCTGTTATAGAGTCAGATTTAGCTCAAAAATAGAATCGGAGAAGTATCCCTGGAATCTTGTTGTAGGTATGGTGGAAGAATCAACGTGACTACTCTTCTATGGTGGGAGGGGGCTTTATAGTTTGTACATACTTCATGTACCGGTAAGAAAGGATGAACTGTTATTTGAAGATTCCTCAATATTCTTAAGCTCCTTCTCGCTTGTTCTGTATTTGATTGAAATGTGAAGGTCCTTAGCAATTCTGAAGAATTTTACAAAGAACTAAAAGTTCCTTATTTTTGATTTTATTATTAAAGACTTTTTATCAGCAACTATGCTACATCCACTCTTGAGCTAATGTTGTTTACCTTAATAAACATTCTGACAAGGGTATGAAATCCTTACCCGATTCTTCAGTTTGCAACCATGGTGCCTTAGTCCTCACTTATTTTGAACTACGAACTCGTAGAGAAAACCTCTAAGAAGAGAGTGCAAGAGAAGATGAAATTGAGTGATATATGCGTATAGAAGCACTTGAGAGTGCTGAGTCGTACATTTTCCAAGAACTAGCATAACAAATGAACCTGAATTGCAGTTATGTCACTATGTGTATCTTTGACATTAAAAGCATCTGCAAAACTGTTCTGAAATCGAGAATTTGTTTCATGAATGTTGTGTTCCTGGATGTTCTCCCCATGTCTGAAATTTTGAGGTGAATAGTGATTGGCCCTTGGGGTATCCTGTACCTGACACTCCCCATGACGAGTAACATAAATGAACAACAATGAGGGCTGTAAGCTGTGTAAAAGTGTTGTGGGTAACATGCTTTTTGAGATGTAGTTTAAAAAAATGGTTTGCTAACTACAATCGACGATTTTGAGTTTTTTTGAATTATAATGAATTACTGAAATCTTAGGTAGAGCATGTCTTGGGGGATAAAAGGATTCTACAAACTTTAGTATGGTAGAGTATAGAATCCATGTACTAAGAGCATCACCAATGGGTGGGTTGGTCTTAATTAGTTTTTATGTTTTTGTCATTCTCTCTCCTTCCCTCCTTCTTACCCCTCACATCCCATCAAAACTCACACCAACTCATCTTTTTTTTGTCACAATGATTTGGTTGGTCTTATTTGGTTTTTCTATGTCTATCTCCTACTTTTACCAAACCCCGCCATATACTCTCTCTCCTACTTTTACCAAACCCCACCATATACAATATTCACAAAAAAATTGGGCCCAGCTTTTTTGCCACTTGTCGACTTTTCCCTCACCCCAAGCACACCATCCGAGGTGCTGTTGGTCTGGAATTCTAGACCAACCAGCTCCAAGGACCAAGTTCCCCAACGGTTAAACCAATTTAAACTAGTTTTACTATTTGCTAGACCAATTAAAACCCACCCATTGTAGATGCTCTAAAGGTTACAGTGTTGAGGTCTTTTTCTTGATTTTGTGGATAATTTGATACATCATGGTGCTTTTGTAGGCCTCCTTTTGTAAATGAGTAGCACCTCCTTGGTATTATATGCGCCTACTGTAGCTGTCTTGGGAAAAAGAAAAAGAAACTGATAGATCTGGGCAGCACTGTGGTGCTTGACCCCTTGTCATAGGACTTGCTTCAGGGTTGACTCCTTATCTACAAAACATACCTTCTTATCTCGCTGTCTTATTTAGATATGTAAGGGTAATTTGTTCAATTGGAAAGCTTGAAAACTTAGTGACTCCTCATAAAAGGGGTTCCTGATTCTGTTGTGGTGAATTGCTTTTACCTATAGATCTGTAGACTTCTACAATCCCTTCGCTAATCAATGGATGGGAAGGGAAACGCTAATTATGAATTTGCACCCATGTTGTGTGCCTTATTCTCTTATTAATTTGTTTTTTTAACTGTTCATTCATCTATCAACACTCAACAAGGGCTTCATCATCTGTAGAGTTTTAGTATAAATCGTGTAATATCATTCTTGTTCCCCCGTAGTTGGTAATCTTTCGTTTTTCTTCATGCTGTTGAGCAGATAGCAGATGTCTTGAGGCTGCATGTGAAGGTGAACAAAGGGCGCAAAAAAGGAGGAAGGTAAGGGCACAGTTTAGTAATTCTAGAAAGAGTGATCTTGGCACATTGTCTGACTTTTTATTTTATTTTATTTATCTTAATAAATTTATAGAAAAAGAATATATGTGTTATCAACAAATAAAAAGTACAAAGTGAGAGGGCAAGCCGTCCTCAAACAAACGTAACTATTGCAAACTCACCCAATATCTTTGGGTCTCGAGATTTAACTCGTAAATGCCTCATCTGCTTTAGCCGATCCGAGATTGAGTGAGATAAAATTCTGCGACAGCAAATAAATGCTGATACAATAAATTATAAGATAAGGTGGTTCTTGAAAAGATGTCAATTATGTCCCAATCATGCATGTCGTTATATTACCATCAAAGCTTTACTGCAGCCTTTTCTTCTTAACCCTCCAAACCCCACAGATCGCTTACCCAAGACAGGAAGGGTATACGCAGGAAACACCTTTTTTTCACAGATAAAGTGCTGCATGATAATAGAGAAGCAGGTGAGCAGGATTCACTTGGCAAATTAATTTTTGTACTACTTCAATTGTAGGTGACAAGACCAGCCATTTTAGACTCTGAACAAAGGGGTCAAATGAAAACTCCTACGAAGAAGCATGGAAAGGGGAAAGGTTTGATGTCAACCTTGCAGCTTGTGAACACTCGTGCTTCTTTTCGAGATAATCTTGGAGCATTGGAAAGAGGGAAGGTGCTGAAACATTTCACTTTTATCTCTTAGTAATTGAGTGGCTTTCATGTTAGTTTTTTCCTCAGTCTTTTGACATTTTTTTCCGCTGCCATTTCTCTGTTTCATCTCTAGACGCTTCCATGTAAAAATAATCATCCAGCAAAAAGATATGGCATGGGCAAAGGATTTATGACTACTTCACAGTTGGCAAATGCTAATTCTAAGAGGAAAACCCAGAGACGGAAACCTTCAGTTGTATGTGATCTGTCTTTTGAAAAAATTGTGTCATGCAATGCCACTTTTGGTAGCATTGTATAAATAAGTTTTTTTTTAAGGTTTATTTCCGATTTCAAGGAATGTTGATTTTTTGTTGCTCTTCTGCTATGTGCAAACAGCTCAGAAAGTCAGGAAAAAATGTCCAGAAGAAGAAGCCTCTTGCACGGCAGAAAAAGGTGACCTGTTCGATTTTGCATGGAACATTTTGGTACAAGTAGTCTAGTACTACCAGGAAGGACGGCTATAAACTTACCCTCGTATGTATCAGGTTGAATCTAGCCGGAATGAAAAACAGAAGGCACGCGGAGGTTGTTGCAAAATTGCTTTGGATTTGGGTTGCTATGAAAATCTCTGTTCATTTTCTGCCCTGGCAGATGATGAGGAACTTGAGCTAAGGGAGTGCCAAGCTGGACCAAATCCATTGACTTGTGGTGCTCATTTTGCTACTGGTGGGAGTCATGGCTGTTCCCTTTGCAAAGGTTTGTTTATTTGTTTTCCCTTGAAACTTAAGAACTACACGTCTACAACTGCCTGCTGTTTGCTCCCGCTGTTCAAGATAGAGCTTCACACTTCCTTTGGGTTTCTTCATAAGTTAGAATCACTAACTAAAATACTAGCTCTCGTTTCTTTCATCCAAATCGTTTAATGACATCTTTTTCCTATGTTACTTGGACTCTTCACTTGTCCTCAAGTCCTCGTGTTGGATATTTGATACTCGGACATGGGTATAGACGCTTTGACACTTCACGACTTAGACTCTTAGAAACTTACCCGAGTTTGAGTAACTTGGTCTTTTCTGTTTCCTTCCTTTTCCAATATTTTGTATCATTCATTTAACGACATGCTTAATCTCCATGCCGAGCTCACGTGTGAAGTTCTTTTAGGGACAAAAGGGAGTGTATATTAGAGAGTACTTATTTCCCCTTCGAGTTACAGACTACCAATACTTTATTGTCAAAAGCAGGTCTTCTGCCAAAGTTTCCTCTTGATTCTGTTAGAATGAAGAAGCCACTCTTTATGGACCCTTGGAAATCTTCATCGGAGCTTGAGAAGAAACTATTTAAGGTAATTTGATTCTAAATCTACCATTTTATACATGCAAACCTTAGTATTGATTTCCGCTGCTTCCCCCCCACCCACCCTGGAAATGTCATCAAGTACAAAGAATTTCCTTATGGTGTTTTTCAGTGTAATCATTATTTTTTGTGAACTTACTGCGTTATACAATCTACTTGTTTTTAGTTTTAGTCAAGATTGTAGTTGAACGCATATATTGCATGGCATTGTGAAGCTGTTTGTGGTAGCATTTGGATGGGCAAGATTCTCATGGCCTCATGGGTGTATGATTTGTCAATTAATGTCTATAACAGTACTCATGTTGTTGAAACTTCAACAAGTGCACAATATGAACTTACAAATAACTTTTGCAAATTTTCTGTTTTATATTTGGATTTATTTTGTACTTTTTGGGAATTTTAGGGGTTTTGTCCTAAGTGCCAGGCTAACATTCATATGCTGTAGTCTTGTAGGTACGTTAAGCACTCCAAACATTTTTGCTATTAGTGTGAAACTAATTTCTTTATGACGCTCAAAGCTTGCATTGGATTTTGTTTACTAACTCGTTCAGTATCTCTTTAATAAAGGGGAATTAAAAGAATTTGTTGAGATGTTGCTAATTTTTTATTTTTGTAACTGATCTGTTTCAAATGTCTTTTAAGTTTTTGCTGATGAATATTGCCTCTGTTAACAGGTTTTCCATTTTCTGTACACTTATGCGGTAATACTTGATCTTTGTCCATTTACTCTTGATGAGTTTGCGAAGGCATTCCACGATAAGGTGAGTTGCTCTGTTTTTCTTGTATGCAAAATTTTACCATTACCAACGTATGGCGCTTGATCTAAATTGCTTCACTTTCTACTTGACCTTTGTTGCATGCCACATCTTACACATCAATTGTAATTTCCCCCTTTTTATTCGCTTACAGGACTCCCCATTGCTGGGGAAATTACATGTATGCCTCCTTGGTCTTTTGCTGTCTGATATTCAGAAGGAGATCTCTACTGGGGTTTCCATTCGTTCAAATAAACATGGCATGTTTCTGAATTTGCTCAATATGGTGAGTACTAATTGTGTAAAGAAATGCTATTTCAGAATGATGTGTACTTGCATCATGTTAAGGTGCATGTGTTTCTCAGAAAAAAAAAAGTAGTTTAATTTCTTATTGATGGATAATGTGACAGGCTGAGGCACAGAAGTTTGTTGTGAACTTCTGGAGAACATCTCTGAACCCTCTGACTTGGACGGAAATATTGCGACAAGTCTTGGTTGCAGCTGGCTTTGGCACGAAAGATTGTAACCAAAGTAAAAGATGCCTTACCAAGGTTTGTGCTGTTCCTTAATAGTGATATTTAGTAGAAATTTTGTGTAGTCTAAGCTGTGTAATGCTGTAGTCAATTATTTGTTTTTGTTCTTTAAGGTTTGCTCTCCAGGAGATTCCTGACGGCGTAGATATACACATTTAATAGATATTTCATGTCTCTTTTCTAGTCTGCAGTGTTAGTGTGTGTGTTTAAGAGTCGATGCATTCTGATTTACATTCCTTTTCCTGCCAGGAAGTAGATCATATGGTCAAATACGGATTGCACCCTGGTACATTGAAGGGTGAGCTTTTCAGCATTTTGTTTGAGCAAGGAAACAAGGGAATGAAGGTAACTGAGTTGGCAAAATCTTCACAGGTCAGTCTAAATGTTTTGTCGTACATGATCCTTTGTGTCTGATGCGAAAGTATGAATGTATTACTTTTGTGAGTAGTGTATGGTACCCCTTTTGTTGCATTTTATCTGTCCACTTAACTGAAATTTTTTCTTTCCATATTATCTTTCATGTAAAATATCATTGCACTTTTTTTTCCATTGTAAATATTTATGTACTCTTGTCAACTTTTATACCAAATCAGTAACATTTTTTGATAATGATAACTTTGTATTCGAGGTAATTTTATTGAACTTCTTATGATGAAACTGTGGTTTTGCTTGAAGATTGTGGACTTGAATTTGGGAAAGACAAATGGTGGACTTGAAGATTCAATCTGCTCAATATTGGCTAGTGATATTACTTTGTTTGAAAAGATCTCTTCATCTGCATATCGTCTACGTTTACCATCAATCTTGATGAAAGATGAAGATGCTCTGTCGGATAGTGAAGACTTTGGGAGCATTGATAATGCAGAATGTGACTCTGGAAATTCTTCTTCACGACCTGATATGGGACATCAGTCTCCTGAAAGTAATCCATTGAGTATTTCCTGTGTTATTGATGAAAGTCATCCGGGGGAATCATGGCTTTTAGGTCTCATGGAGGGAGAATATTTTGACCTAAGCATTGAGGAGAAGCTGAACGCCTTACTTGCTCTTGTTGATCTTGTAAGTGCAGGATCCAGCATTAAGATGGAGGTAAGTTATAGCGACCTAGATTTTAAAGATAACTTCTAATCTTCATTGAGTCGCCTTTTTTTAAAGCTTTCTGTTAGTTTCTTGCTTTTGTTCCCTGTCAATCACAATACCACTGTCCACAAGCTGTCCCTTTTTCCCCTTTTCTGAAAGAAAAAACCGACAAGCACCTTCGTCATTCTCGGCTCTTGGTGTTTTCCTTCGCCTGGGGAGGGAAGAGAATTTGCAAAAATGAAGTAAGAGAAGGGAGTGTTATAACAAGGACAGTGTTATATTTAATGGAGTTCCATACAAAAGTGCCCTCAAGGCATTGTTTCAATTTTTCAAATCATATTAATGAAGAATGTCTCTTCAAGAGCTCTTTTGTAATAATGAAAGTGAACCTGTAATAAAGATGAGTTTTATAATCTCTTGTCCCTCTTTTATGTAAGAGATTCTGCTTGCTTCTAGAAACACAAAAATTTCATGATATTGATAATAAATTTTGTAGATTTTCTCCTTGGACCATCTTTTGCAGTTCACTACCACTGTTAATCGTGGCATTGGGGCAATTTAAAATGCTATGGTTCTTGTTATGACCTTTTCTAGATGAGATAAGAAAAATGGTCACAACCCTTTGTTTTGTTGACTATAATGAAATTGATAGGAATATGGTGAATTTTCATGTCTTTATGATGCTGATTGTATTTCGTACCGATTGGAGTATTACGTTCATATCATTTTCATGAGTTCCCTTGAAATATTTGCTTGGCCAGAACCTTTTTGTAGGTTGTTGCTTCAGGAAGGTTGTCTGCATGTGTAGCTGATTTTGCTTAATATAATATGGTTGGTTTGAGTCTCTTCAAGTGTTTCTTTGTTTATCTTCCATACCTATCTGTTTTTACCATCTTTATGAAGGTTGTGTTATCACATGTGGAAATTCTTGAATTTGCAAGCTAAGAAATTTGGGTACCCTTGTTTCACCTACCATTTAGAAGGTACCAATTCTCTCCGAAGTAGGAAGTTCTAATGAGGAATGAAGCTATAAGGAATAGTTCTTCAGAGGAAGTGAACTTGTACATAAATAAGAGAAGTGACGAACAACTTTATAGATTTACTGATAATAGTTAGTTATCGCTGTGTAGGCATTGCCTTTAATACCTTTCAGATCTCTCTATAGTTTCTCTCTGCTTCTGTCACTACTTTCTGCTTTCACTGTTTTCATCTTTTTTCCCTAAATTTGTCGAGAGAAGGTTGGGTCAAGTAGATAGCTGTTACATAGCCTTTTTTAAAAAGGTTGTAATAGCTGCATCTTAAAACAGCAATGCTCTTTATTTGCGTCCTGCATTGTGTAGACTTGGATAGCTAAAAAATTTAAGAAATGACAGATGGTGCTTGTCTTTTTATGCCTTCCAGAATGGTATATGACGCTGAATATGTTATGAATCCTGGATGTCTTTTCAGGAGGCCTAGTTTTGCTTTGGCTAATGGTGTTTTACTTATGGATTGATTATATAATGGTTGAAACTCGTGATGCTTTTCTGGTTAGGGTGACTTTGGGACTCAGGCATTCGTAGACTTGTTTTGCAAATTTTATTCGTTTTGCTAATAGGTTTAATCTGCTTGTCCTATCACTTATTCTGTTTCAACCTAATTCAAATCCTAAATAAAAACAATCACATATATCGTTAATTCTATGATATATTTGCAGTTCTAACTCCTTTGGGGGCTTTAGGTATCAAGTTGTTGCAGGAGAACAGGTTGATATATATTAAAGCTTATATTGCATGGATATATCTTAATCATAATGACGTTTACTTGATCTGCAATTGCTTTATAGGATCCATCGACAGCACTCACAGAATGTGTTCCAAGGATATATCAGCATGGGTCCGGAGGAAAAATTAAGCGATCAGCAATTAGTAGACCCAGTTCGCTTACCTCATCTTGTGGCAATGATAGAGAAAGCCGTGGTGTGGAAAATGGGCATCTGTCTTCAGAAATTTGTCCTGTTGATTCATCAGTGGTAATATCAATGATGTACAAAGAGGATCAATATTCTGGCAAGGACAAAGGTCCAATTGGCACAGGAAATGGAGATCTACATCCAATGCAATCTATTTTTTTGGGTTCTGATCGTAGGTATAACAGATACTGGATCTTTTTGGGTCCTTGTGATACTGATGATCCTGGACATAAACGAGTATATTTTGAGTCTTCTGAAGATGGTCAGTGGCAAGTGATTGACAGCGAAGAGGTGACGTTTGCTAATCTATTTCTTTTCTGTTTATCTTTTGAATTAAGTTGCATCTCCTCTTTTTCCTTTATTTTATCTAATATCTAGAACATGTCCGCTGAATATGGTTGCAGGCTCTATGTTGCTTGCTGGACACTTTGAATGGTCAAGGTAGAAGGGAAGCCGTTCTATTTGCATCTTTGGAGAAGCGTGTTCCATTTCTTCTTGAAGAAATGTCGAGCAGTGTACTGGATGAGATTTGTGTCAGCCAGTCAACACAATCTGGTCTATCCGAGATAGATAGGATAAATGAAGTCAGCCTGTCACCCATATCTGATATAGATAACCTATCTTTGGGTGAGCCTTCATGTAATACTGTAACATCATCTAGTGCTGCACTTTTCAAAGTTGCGAAGAAAGAAGAGCAAAAACAGAAATATGAACGCCTCCAAGCCTATGACTCATGGATATGGAACGGTTTTTACTCCAGTCTTCATTCTGTTAGACATGGTAAGCGGTCATTTTATGATTCATGGAGAAGATGTGGAAGTTGTAACGATCTGTATTGGCGAGATGAGAAGCACTGTAACATTTGCCATACAACATTTGAGCTTGACTTTGATCTTGAAGAAAAGTACGCTATCCATGTGGCTAAATGTCAGGGCCTAGAAGAATCTGATGTCTATCCAATGCATAAAGTCTTACCATCAAACCTGCAGGCTCTCAAAGCTGCAATCCATGTGATTGAGGTTTGTTTACTTTGGGCCAACTTATAATTTAACCTTTAGTATTGGGCCAATTGATTATCTATAGTTGCATTTTAACTTTGGCTAAAATTTATGACTTTACAACATTTATATTCATTTGCGTTGTTTACCTCATTGAAATTAGATTCAGATGCTATTTTCTGGAGTCTGTACTGGTGCGTTATGAGACCGACCTTCAACTTCTTTCGTTTAGAATCTAGATTTTTGATATATAAGATACTTTATATCATTGTCTGATCTGATCTGATCTCAGCTGATCTACAATGCGTCTGTTTGTTGCTTTCAGATAGTTTGCTTGATGATTTGGCTAGTTAGATTTGATTGTACAGATGACCTTAAGACTTTAGAACCCTGCAGTTACTCACCCTAAAAAAAAATTGAAACAGAACAGGGAAAAGAAGAAGAAAAAGCACTAGGAAAATGATCTATATATCTATATAGAATGGGTTCATTGGTAGTTGGATGAACTTGAATACTTTGTGACGTAAATTTATGTCCGGTTTCTCCTGTTCCTTTGCTATTCATCCCCTATTTTTTTATGTGTTTCTAGATCTGGATTTTCCTTGCAACATGATTATTAGTGTTATAATATTTAATAGCGTGGCTGGCTGAAATTCTAAGGGAAAGAAAGGAAGGGAAGAAGAGGGGAGGTAGGGATGCAGAAGGGAAGATTTTCTTTCTTAATGTTTCCAACTTGGTAAGGATATCGTTCCTTCAAAAAGCAAGGAAAATGAATCCTTCCTATTCCCTTTCTTTGACAAAACATACAAACTAGAAAAAAGATTATTTCGTCCTTCCCTCCCACTCTCCCTCAACAGATTCCCTCATTTAAGCAAATTATGGTTACATTTTGATTTGATCTCCTCATGACGGATTGAAGAGTGGTAAGATGTAATACTGCTTTTCCTTTGGGCAATAACATTCTAGTAACATGTGTAGCCGTGTAGGATAATATACCAATGGATCTATGTTGAGACTGGATCATATTATAAATCTGTAGAAAGTTGAAGTTGGTGGAAGGATTATTTCATGGGATCTTTGACTCTAGGAGGAATATTTATGAGAGTGGAGGTTTTTCTGGGTATCTTTTAGTTTATTCACTTGATGGGATCTTAACACAAAAAGATTGGGATTGCTGCCAGCCAGGGATTTCTACTTTTCAATCTTTTTCTGCTCAAATCACCTAGGGAAACTCCTAATTTGCTGCCCCTCCTTTTTTCTGACTCCATTTGAAGGCCAACATCTAAAAGGGAGTGGAATGTTTCAGTGGTCGCTACTTGGAGAAGCTTAATATTGGAGGTTGAAAAAGGCATTTTCACGCTTGTGTTTTTGTCTTGCTAATGGACAGATGAGGAACCTCTTGCTCCTGTGGTGTAAACGGGTAGTTCATGCTTATCTTTGGTAGAGGCTATTTGGTATTATTGGGATAAGGTGGACTAATCCAGCTTGTTTTTCATAAGATTTGCTGGTCATTGTGTGAATATAAGAGGTCTTGTGGTCACAAAACATTGTGGTGGTCTTTTGTTCCACCATTATGTAGGTGAATGGTTGAAGAATAATGATGGGATTTCCAGAATAGGGTTCCTAGTCAAGCTTCTTTGCTGGAGTAGGTAGGCTTTCTAGTTTCTGTGCGCCAATGATCATGGGTTAATCTGTGGCGCGTCCCCCTTGCATGTCTGGAGTCTTCACTTCCCCCTCGATTCTTCGCTTATATTGTTAGACTTCTTCCACCATTTTTGAACACATTTTTCTTTCCCATTACTAAAATATGTTATGATCATAAAAATTAAGTTCCTTTGGCAGATGCTCCAAAATTTTCTTTTATTGAATTATTTTGATGATCACAAACTAACATATATATTACAGTTGATTATGCCCGAAAACGCACTGATTGGGGCATGGAAAAAATCTGCTCATAAGCTTTGGGTAAGAAGGCTCAGACGCACCTCTACTTTACATGAGTTTTTACAGGTATGCTATCTAATTATTTTATGATATACTCTTCGTTTTTTTGATTACTTTATATCGTCCTTATGAAGTGGTTCTATATCATCGTTATGAAGCTACTGAGATGTTCACCTGCTATTTCTCATAAAAGGTTTTAGCTGATTTTGTTGGCTCCCTTAATGTGGAATGGGTGTCGCAAAGCAATCTCACCCAGAAATGTGAGTCTTCATCTGAAGATTTTGTTGCACACTTCCAAAATATGCCCCAAACCTCATCTGCTGTTGCACTCTGGCTGGTGAAGTTTGATGCCTCGATTGCTTTGCAATTGGATGAGGTAGTGGTAGTTGGAACTGGTAAAGGTATGCTACTTGACAAAATCTTTTATTGCCTCAGCTTTTTCCAACTCTTTGCTTTCAGTTGATGTCTGGTTTACAGAGGTTGCTATGCTGTATAGTAAGTTATAGATGTCTTATATGAAGCTTGAAAAAGTAATTTGGATAGGATGGTGCTTACTAGTTCTTTTGTAAAAAATGATCCATGCGTCTATCACCTTTTATTTGATTTAGAGTTAAAATAAGCGTTGATGCATTAGTCTATCTAAAGAGGGCCACTCGATCTGTTTTTGCTTTTGAAAATTCTTCTTTAGCCTTTGATGTCTTCAATTACATGGTTATTTTAAATTTGCCTATATCAGGACAGGAGTCAGTACCCCCAGTCACTGTTTCAGATGATGAGCAATGAGATGTGCATCGCTGAGCTCATGGAGAACTCGTTTTCTTCCTTGTACAAGAGGCACACAGATAGAGAAAAGCTATGATCTTGTGAGAAATTCTTTGGCTAACAGCTCGGAGGCTTCGAAAGATGATTTTGGAATGGTCGGATGGTCAATTTGTACAGAAGGGTTGCAGGCGTTACTTCACAATTTTTTGATTATCTTGGGCAGGTTGGCTAATGAGATAGTGTACAGTTAGAAGATTTTGATGAGAGGCGCTACCACTCTCTTGTAAAATTAATTTTATACACACTAGGAATCAATCATCCATACCCGTGATTTTCTTGTAAAACAATGCTCTAAAGCAGAAAAGTTTTGAGGTTGAGAGTATCATATTGTTCTGTCACCAAACAATGATGGCGAGTTCATCAATACTTGTATATAAATAAATATGGAGTTTATAGCTCAAATATGGCAAATGATGCGATGTTACTAAGTAAGCTGCTAATCTTGTGAATAATTGAACTGCAGAGATTCTGTATCTTTGATTGTGTACCCTTCAATAAAAACTAACTTTTTTTTTTTTTTTTTTTTTTTTTTTTTTTTAATTTGGTACGAATTACTTTCGTGTTTTATTGTTAGAGCTATTCTTGTATGAGATTGTGTCATGGTTATTGGTATGATATCATTATTTCACATTTATATAATTAAAAGACAATGCTTAAACACGTGACATGTCACATGTGCTCGTGAAAAAGAAAAGCAATAAAGTTAATGCTGCTGGAAAAGCTTTTAGTCAAGTGCTTCTTGTGCTTTTTGCAATTCAACAATCTATGATTATACATTGAAAATTAAATAAAAAGTTGCCACTTTCTTCGCAAATGAAAGTTATGGATATATCGAGCATATGTTTTTGTAAACAATTATGTCGGTATAAACATCAAATTCACAAGTGTTTCTTCAAATTCACAAGTGTTCCTCCTAAAAACAGGAGTGTGAGTGGCAAGTAGGTATTTGCTCATTGAATGTGAGTATGAATTATGATGAATGTTGGGTCGAATCTTCAAATGGGTCGTCACTTGCAAAATAAGAAAACTAATATGGGGAGATTTTTGGGCGAATTCTGTCCGATTAAGTTAGATGATTGAGCAACAAAAAGCAAGAGAGTAGAGAGAATAGTCAAATGTATGTGTTTGTTTAGTTAGATGAATTTACCTATATTATTGGTGTCAAATTGAGTATATATAGTGGGAAATAGGTATGAATGACTTCGATCGACCCTTTAGAAGCCTTACTTCCACTTTTCTCCTCTTGGGCCTAGCTGCTTTGCAAATATGGCCATGAAGCTAATTCACAATAGGCTTGGGCTGTGTTTGGACCCCAACAATAAGTATGTAAATATTTCTCCAAATAAAGATTAATCTGGAAGACCAGTTAACTGATTTGTTACAAATTAAAGTTGTTAGTATTAAGATGGGAGAGTCTGTCACTTGTAACCTATGTGTTCCACGGTGTTATTTCATTTTTAGGGCTTGTCTGGTTTGGGCTTAATGAAGCAAGGGGTAATAAATAAGATACTAGGTACAAAGTTAGGGGGTGGGCCGGTGGGGATGTTATCCTATCACTCGTATTAGTCTATTTAGTACGATGTCAATTATTGAGGAAGTAATTCATTCCTATGTTTGGCGTTACCGCGGGAGAAGACAACCACATCTTCAAAATTGTGATGGATTTCCAGTTCAATCTCACAACAATCCTTTTCATTTTTTTTTTGAAACTAGCAACCTTTTTCATCTTACTGATGTTTATACATCTCAACTGTCTAACTAGCCATTTTTCTAATGTCGATCAACAAAATATCGATACTTGCTATAAAAATCTAATTAGGTTTACTTATCCAATTCCGTGAAAAAAAGAGACAGAAAAAGAAAATTAAAACGACAGAGAAAGCGCGAGATAGAGGTGGTGGGAAGAGGAGAGATAACTTGATCTAAAAAGGCATCATCCATAGCTGTGATTTGAGAGCTGACAAAGAGTAGAGAGAAAATGACTTACAATTGCATTGGTGGAACTTGGGAGAGATGATGGAAAAAAGAATGATCGAGAAGAGCTTCTATTGATTTTGCTGCTGTGAACTTTTACCCCGTGAGCCGTTACTCAATCCCCTTGGTAATACTACCCTCATATGGGGTTATTTACAGGCCTAGAGAGTCATCCAATTCCAGGCTTATCTTCTTCGTGTTTGTCTCCAAAATCATAGTCTGTCTATGAGATTGTCACTTTTCTGTAAAGATGTTTACATATAAAAATGAAAATGAAAATATAACTATGTTGATAATGCTATAAAAAAGTGAATTATATACCAAGAGTAATTAGGATGTATGACCATATTAGCTTTTAATTGGTTCGATTAACACTTTGGATTTAACCAAATTACTTTAATTTCATCTATTGGTCCAATTATCATAACTATAGCCGCCTGACTGCCTCTTCCTTTGTCATCGGAAGTCAGATTTTTTTTTTATATATAATTTTTCTTATATAGTCTTGTTTTCTAACTCTTGATCTGATTATGAAATAAGGAACCTTTGATTTTTTTTTTCCTATTTGTTTAAAAAAATTAACTGACTAATAAATTGAAAGATCCACCATCAATCAATTTAAAAAGTTGAAAAATTACAAAAATTTGAACATAAATTCTAATAATCAAACCTTAATCACAATACTAGCTACAAAAAATTCCCAACAATGTAGTAACATGCACAAAGTAGCCGTTAAGGAATTAAAATCAAATCACTTTTTTACATCATGACAAAAAACATTCACATTTAGGAAAACAATACGAATTTTTTTCTCTCTTAAACATTAAATAATCACCAAAGAGAAAAGAAAAAAGAGAAAGTAAGATGTAGGGTCTTGAAGTTACTTGAAGAGGGCACTACTAGAAAACAAAAAGTCCAAATCAAAATCCAAAACAGAACAGACCACCCACTTCTTCAACGGCTACATTTCCAGATTTGCCCGCTTTTCACCCAAAATTTGAATTCATCTCCCACCTTGAAAACTGAGCCTTTTTTCTCACTCTCTCTCTCTCCAATATCTATTTGAATCTTATTCGTTTGTACCTCTCATTTTGCTCACCTCAACAATTTTCTTTCTTCACTATGTTACATTAATTCCTTAATCTTCTCTTATTTTTCGTTAATCTTGTTTTTTTTTCCTTAACCAACTTTATAATCTAATTAAAACCCACAAATTTGAAATTCCACACAAAAAATTTGTGAGAAATGGGATGCTGTTTGAGCAAGACTGACCCATGTTCAAAATCTATACCATCTTCTGTGTCGCAAACCCAACAAAATGATCCAAAAAAACTACAAAAGTTGAATGTTGAAGCTAAAGTGGAGCAGAAGAAGACGCAAATTGGTGCATTTGAGACAAAGAATCCAGAGGAGAGAGAAAATGGAGATGGAAAAATTGAGGTTTTAGCTAAAAAGAAGAAAGAAGTGTTTGTAATTCAACACAGGAAGAGCAACCGAGATTCAGACGGGTCAGGGTCGAATAATTCATCGAATTCGAGTGAGCCGGGTCGCGAGGTGGAAGAAGTAGGAAGGAATATAATGGCAGCAGCTGCAAGTGGACAGGTGGTAAGGACTTCTAGTTGCACAAAGGAAGAAGTTGATGCAATTTTGATTCAGTGTGGTAGGCTTAGTAGGAGTTCATCTGGGAAAGGGAATGGGAATGGAAGAAGGTATTGTGGGTCAAAGAGAAGTTTTGATTTTGATAGAGAGAATGAGATTGTTGATGGGAATGGGAATGGTGGAAATGGGAATGATGAATTGATTGAGGTGAGTTATGAGGAGGATGAGAGGACGAGGAGGCGGCAGTCGAGGGGATCGAATAGGAGGAGGACAACGCCAAGTAGGAGTAGAGAGAGGGACCAGCAACAACAAAGGTCAGGAAGTAGAGAGAGAAGTCAAAGTAATGGAAGAAGGATTAGTAGATCTCCTGCTAGAAGGTCAGAGAGTCCAATCACTCATAGTACTGGGAATGGAAATGGAAATGGAAATGGAAATGTCAGACCTGCTAAATTGGTGTCTGTACCTGCAACTGTTACTTCACTGTCAGTGGAAAAGACCAACAATGGGAATAATGGGAATGGGAATAATGGGAATGGGAATGGAGGAGATAATGGGAATGTGAAGCGGGTTTTGGTGAAGAGGAATGTGGGATCACCACGGTCTCAATCACCTGCTAGGGCTGCCAACCAAGGGAATGGGAATGGGAATGGGAATGGAGGGGCTCAGCAGCAGGGGTCGCTTAGTAGGAATGGATCAAGGAAGGCGGAGCATTCGCCTTATCGAAGAACTCCTTTGAACGAGATTGATGTAAATTCGCTTCCATTTCATCCTCTTTCTAATAAGAGGGCAGTGCACAAAGGAAAAGAGACTGAGGAAGATAATCTGGTTGTTAAGCAGCCAATCACTTATGGATCTCAGGTATACACTCACTTCTGCTCTTTAATTTTCTATGTTCATTTCTTGTTTTTGCTAGTTGTTTGTCTTGGATTTTTGTTGTACCTAGTTGTTCATTTTAGAATTTCTATTTTACTGACGAAAGGTTATAAAAATATTCAAGCTTTTATACTTGCTAATTTCTTTGAATTTTTAGTGCAAATTCGTGTGAATTACAATATTTTGAATAAGAAATGCCTTTAAAGTTGCTATCTAATTGACATTTTTAGTTCAAATTTGTGTCAAATGATGATTCTTCAATGGGTGTTTGTTTCTGATTTCCACATACTTTTGCCAAAGAAAGTGAAACCTTGATTCTACAATATAACAGTGTACTGAGTATTGAGTTTTTATGTATAATTTCTGCCCTCAATTTTATAGTATATAAGCTGAAATACATCTCCTATTTTGTAAATCTGTTATGCAGCAGATTAAGTATAGTGAGACAAACAATGGTAAAGCAGCTACTCAGGGGACTCACAGAAGAACTAACAGTAGAGGGGCAGAAGGTTATGAGATAACAAAAACAAATTACTGCAGGGTGAATGAGCATCAGCCACATAATGTTGAGCAAACAGGTGTGGATAAGAGAGAACCGTTAGATGCAAGTGAGTACGATGCTATGGTGACTCCGGTTGTTTTCTCGGGCACTGACACCCTGAATTTGCCTCAAAAGTTGACGAGGAGTAGGTCTGGAAGGCGATCACGAGACCTAGACATCAATGTTGAAGCTCTTCTAACCCCAACTCCCGCTACAAACTATAACTCGCTGCTCCTGCAAGATATTCAGAATTTCCACCAGAAGAAAAGTTCAAATGCAAATGGAAACGGCAGTAGCAGCAATAATAGTGTCGGTTCTAACATTGATGCAAGCACTCCTTTTACACTCCCACCATGTGTCAGCAAAGCCTGTTCAATCCTCGAAGCTGTTGCGGATCTAAACTCCATGACAGGCACTGATGAAGATAGGCGAAAAAGCCCGAGGGAAACCAACTTGTCTTTTCACAGTGGTAATAAAAGAGTAGTGGAGTCCAAAGACCCCTTTGTTGAATCAGAAGTAAAAGTTGGTGATGATCTGATGGAACCCAGTTTACACAAGTATGTGACAGTAAGAAAGAGGGGTGCAGAGATGGATGATGAAGAGTCTTCTGGTAGCAACAGTTACGTGGGTGGAATTCAGCAGAATTGGGTTTCTTCTACATCTTGGGAGCCAACTTCAGCTGATTCTACTGATTGTTGGACTTCAAAGTCTTGCAGTCGAGATGAATTAAGTCCTGTCGGCTTTCAAAGACACGCGATTTCTGACTTTGCTGGTGGTATTAATGAGGATTCTGAAAGGAAAGTGAGCAAAGGAGGAGCTGTTCGTGCTAGAACTGTTGCCAGCAGAGGTCCTATTTCAACATCAAAAGCAGCTGCTGCCTCCATGTAAATTGTTTAGAACTGTGTTTTGTGTTGTAACTTTTAGTAGGACAAGATTATGTTTGTAAAGTAGTTGCATACTTTGCAACTATTTTTCTTCTTTCAGCTCTTTTCAAGGTTATTATTATTGTTTCGGATTTGTCAAATTCAGAGAAGATTTTCCTCTACGGTGGTATGACAATTTATCCCTTTCACCAGGCTATATAGAATTTTCAATGTCCCTTGAAAATTACTGCTAATTTCAATAGCTATCTTAGCGGCATCACATGTAAAGAGTAATTTGTGGATCTTCCTGAAAAAACTATATCGGAAAAGTCATCTTCACCTGGTCCTTTAGAAAAGGACGCTAAACTAATAAAAATCCTATATGATGTGAAGAATAGGATGAAGAGAAAATAAATGACTTTAGATGGATTGAAAAATGCATAATAAGCTGCTAAAGAGAGGGAATACATCTGGTTAAATTGTGTGAGGTAGAGGCCACAAATACAATTGCTGTTATCTTCTTTCTCAAGTGTTCCGAATATATAAAATGCGAGGATTATTAGGAAGTTGGCACAGGCGCACAGCAGGAAGCATGAATATCATGAAAAGTGTTGTTGCAAAGAGCTGCTTACTTGAAGCATTTTGTTTTGTTAGAGTTGGTTATTGTCCAACAACATCAGGCGTACTTCATGAGCAGAAATAGCGAATGCATTCGGAGCTTGATCAATCATCTTCAGGGAAAATGCAGAGTTTGTGAATTGTTAATCATGAAAATTAGGCTCCTTGAGAAAGAGTAATTGCTTGATTAGTTACAGTGTTACAGAATGTATATCTTCTCGTAAATTGCTACGTGTAGGATGCTCATTATGCAAAACAGGTTCCAGAAATCCATAGAACACAAAGAGATACTGTGGACATTATTATTGAATGTTCTCGTGAAGCATAATTATAACTTGAGGTACAATCAACAAAAAGAAGAGATTAGTACATAAAGAGAGTAGGTTTGTTGCTTTATTAAGCTAGAGGAGCTTGTTTTATCTGAGTTTTCCAAGGATGCAAGCAATACCAAGGGATTCAAACTTGACAATACTGTCTGATTTACGTTATAGGTCAAATTTAACTTGTGAACATCATTGTAGATAAATTAATTACTTTAGCTTAATTACGATATATTTTGCTAGGAAGCTTTCCTAGCTCATGACTAACAAGTGCAAGAAAGAATAGGAAAGGAGAAAAAAATGTTTGAAATAGTAACAATATATAAAACAAATTATAATTAGGAAGAATATATCGTCGTTTTGTCGTTTATGTACATGTCAATTGTCATGGCTAGGGGTGCTTATCGAGCGAGCCGAGCCCGAATAGCACCGGGCTCGGCTCGAGCTCGTTTATAATTTCCCAGGCTCGGCTCGGCTCGTGAGCTCGCCGAGCTCGAGCTCGGCTCGTGATGGAAATTTGGGGCTCGAGCTCGGCTCGCGAGCTCGTTTAGGCTCGGCTCGCGAGCTCGTTTAGGCTCGGCTCGCGAGCTCGTTTAGGCTCGGCTCGCGAGCTCGCTTAGGCTCGGCTCGCGAGCTCGTTTAGGCTCGACTAATGAGCTCGGCTTGGCTCGAAGTTGGTGAGCTTGTTCACTCACCCATCATATGCTTTTATAACTTGATTTCCCTCTTAGCATTGCTAAGATTTCAATGTGGGACTTCATGGTTTGTTAAAGAAAAACAAACTCACTATCCCCATTTCAATGTGGAACTTTATATTTTGTTTAAGATAAACAAACTCATTCTACATATGCATATATAACTTGGAATCCCTCTTAGCATTGCTAAAATTTCAATGTGGGACTCCATGTTTTGTTAAGAAAACAAACTCATTATACCCTTGTTTTGTTTACATATGCTTTTATAACTTGGAATCCCTCCTAGCATTGTTAAAATTTCAATGTGGGACTCCATGTTTTGCTAAAGAAAAAATTATCAAATATTTTAAGGATTAAATAATCAACTATTTAAAATTATACTTCATTCCCTCTATGAAGAAAATAAAGTATAGTTTTTGTTTCCCAACCAAGGAGATACAAAATTAAACTTTAAGTTGAAGTAAGGAATAATAGTAGCTATTTATAAAGAAAATAAGGTTGATCCTTGTTTTCTTAACCAATGTGGGACTTTAGTGCCTAGTGGAGTAGAGGTGAAGTTGGATCACAAATTAAAATATATAATTTGTAATCTAAATTAAAATATAAATTAGTATTAAATTTTTTAATATAAAATATTTTTTAATAAGAATATTTTTTTTAATATAAAATAATAAACGAGCTGCTCACGAGCTTTACGAGCCGAGCTTTGCCTAGCTCGGCTCGGCTCGTTTAAGTCTCGAGCCGAGCCCGAGCTCGAGCCGAGCTTCAACGAGCCGAGCTTTGACCGAGCTTTGACCGAGCCGAGCCCGAGCTGCTCGCGAGCTTGTCAGGCTCATTATCACCCCTAGTCATGGCACATCTTCCTTTCTTTTGTTACAATGAGTTTTGTTACACGTGGAGTTCAAAATTTAATAATTAGGATCAAATCGCTTTAATGTATTTTTTTTCCCAAACTAATAAAAGTAACCCAAATTTTCTCCACTCTTCCGATCTTCCCAAGCATACTAACATATATCTCAAATTTATAATAGTATATTCAACTATGACGACATATTATCATACTAAAATATATCTATGAGACAAGCGTACTAAAATATATCTCAAATTTATAATAGTTTCAACTATAACGACATAGTATCATATAAATAGTAAAGTAGATTGAATTTTTTTTAGATTGTATTAAATTCTACAACTATATATATCTAGCATTTTATTTTAATTACTAAAATTTCATTTGGTTTACATTCATATGTCAAAATTTGGTCATCTTGGTTCACAATAGCCATTATAATACAGTATCCTTCTCATGCACAAACAGAGCTAAACAAAACTTTGAGAGAATTATGAAATACAATAAAGAAAATAATCAGATAGATCAGTTATAACTTATAGCCTTAGTAAACACGTGAAAAAAAAAACAAGATTAAATGTTAAATACACGTTCACGTTTCAGTAGATCAAATAACAATTTTTAAGACTGCATCCCCCAGTACAGATAACAGATGGGTGTTTTGCAACCTATGTAGCATGGGTAGAGCTGTCAGTTTGGTTAATAAACTGATGGTTGAACTGAATAAACTGAAATTTAAACTGAATTAAACTGAACTGAGAATAACTGTAACTGAAATCAACTGAAAAAT